>NC_057798.1:369447642-369747642 GCF_018294505.1 Triticum aestivum | reverse complement strand
GGTCCGATGAATATTGAGGCTCGCGGCAGGTATCGTTATTTTCTCACCTTCACAGATGATTTGAGTAGATATGGGTATATCTACTTAATGAAACATAAGTTTGAAACATTTGAAAAGTTCAAAGAATTTCAGAGTGAAGTGGAAAATCATCGTAACAAGAAAATAAAGTTTCTACGATCTGATCGTGGAGGAGAATATTTGAGTTACGAGTTTGGTCTACATTTGAAACAATGCGGAATAGTTTCGCAACTCACGCCACCCGGAACACCACAACGTAATGGTGTGTCCGAACGTCGTAATCGTACTTTACTAGATATGGTACGATCTATGATGTCTCTTACTGAATTACCACTATCGTTTTGGGGTTATGCTTTAGAGACAGTTGCATTCATGTTAAATAGGGCACCATCAAAATTCGTTGAGATGACGCCTTATGAACTATGGTTTGGCAAGAAACCAATGTTGTCGTTTCTTAAAGTTTGGGGCTGCGATGCTTATTTGAAAAAACTTCAACCTGATAAGCTCGAACCCAAATCGGAAAATTGTGTCTTCATAGGATACCCAAAGGAAACTGTTGGGTACACCTTCTATCACAAATCCGAAGGCAAGACATTCATTGCTAAAAATGGATCCTTTCTAGAGAAGGAGTTTCTCTCGAAAGAAGTGAGTGGGAGGAAAGTAGAACTTGATGAGGTAACTGTACCTGCTCCCTTATTGGAAAGTAGTTCATCACAGAAACCGGTTCCTATGACGCCTACACCAATTAGTGAGGAAGCTAATGATATTGATCATGAAACTTTAGATCAAGTTAATACTAAACCTCGCAGCTTCACCAGAGTGGTACGGTAATCCTATTCTGGAGGTCATGTTACTTGACCATGGCGAACCTACGAACTATGAGGAAGCGATGATGAGCCCAGATTCCTCAAAATGGCTTGAGGCCATGAAATCTGAGATGGGATCCATGTATGAGAACAAAGTATGGATTTTGGTTGATTTGCCCGACGATCGACAAGAAATCGAGAATAAATAGATCTTCAAGAAGAAGACTGATGCTGATGCTAATGTTACTGTCTACAAAGCTCGACTTGTTGCAAAAGGTTTTCGACAAGTTCAAGGGGTTGACTACGATGAGACTTTCTCACCCGCTTAAGTCTGTCTGAATCATGTTAGCAATTGTCGCATTTTATGATTATGAAATTTGGCAAATGGATGTCAAAATTGCATTCCTGAATGGATTTCTGGAAGAGGAGTTGTATATGATGCAACCAGAAGGTTTTGTCGATCCAAAAGGTGCTAACAAAGTGTGCAAACTCCAGCGATCCATTTATGGACTCATGCAAGCCTCTCGGAGTTGGAATAAACGCTTTGATAGTGTGATCAAAGCATATGGTTTTATACAGACTTTTGGAGAAGCCTGTATTTACAGGAAAGTGAGTGGGAGCTCTGTAGCATTTCTAATATTATATGTGGATGACATATTGTTGATTGGAAATGATATAGAATTTCTGGATAGCATAAAAGGATACTTGAATAAAAGTTTTTCAATGAAAGACCTCGGTGAAGCTGCTTATATATTAGGCATCAAGATCTATAGAGATAGATCAAGACGCTTAATTGGACTTTCACGAAGTACATACCTTGATAAGGTTTTGAAAAAGTTAATGGATCAAGCAAAGAAAGGGTTCTTGCCTATAATACAAGGTGTAAAATTGAGTCAGACTCAATGCCCGACCACTGCAGAAGATAGAGAGAAAATGAAAGATGTTCCCTATGCTTCAGCCATAGGCTCTATCATGTATGCAATGTTGTGTACCAGACCTGATGTCTGCCTTGCTATTAGTTTAGCAGGGAGGTACCAAAGTAATCTAGGAGTGGATCACTGGACAACGGTCAAGAACATCCTGAAGTACCTGAAAAGGACTAAGGATATGTTTCTCGTTTATGAAGGTGACAAAGAGCTAGTCGTAAATGGTTATGTCGATGCAAGCTTTGACACTGATCCGGACGATTCTAAATCACAAACTGGATACGTGTTTATATTGAACGGTGGAGCTGTCAGTTGGTGCAGTTCTAAACAAAGCGTCATGGCGGGATCTACGTGTGAAGCGGAGTACATAGCTGCTTCGGAAGAAGCAAATGAAGGAGTCTGGATGAAGGAGTTCATATCCGATCTAGGTGTCATACCTAGTGCATCGGGTCCAATGAAAATCTTTTGTGACAATACTGGTGCAATTGCCTTGGCAAAGGAATCCAGATTTCACAAGAGAACCAAGCACATGAAGAGACGCTTCAATTCCATCCGGGACCAAGTCCAGGTGGGAGACATAGAGATTTGCAAGATACATACGGATCTGAATGTTGCGGACCCGTTGACTAAGCCTCTTCCACGAGCAAAACATGATCAGCACCAAGGCTCCATGGGTGTTAGAATCATTACTGCGTAATCTAGATTATTGACTCTAGTGCAAGTGGGAGACTGAAGGAAATATACCCTAGAGGCAATAATAAAGTTATTATTTATTTCCTCATATCATGATAAATGTTAATTATTCATGCTAGAATTGTAGTAACCAGAAACATAATACATGTGTGAATACATAAACAAACATAGTGTCACTAGTATGCCTCTACTTGACTAGCTCATTGATCAAAGATGGTTGAGTTTCCTAACCATAGATATGAGTTATCATTTGATTAATGGGATCACATCATTAGAAGAATGATGTGATTGACTTGACCTATTTCGTTAGCTTAGCACTTGATCATTTAGTATGTTGCTATTGCTTTCTTCATGACTTATGCATGTTCCTATGACTATGAGATTATGTAACTCCCGCTTACCGGAGGAACACTTTGTGTGCTACCAAACGTCACAACATAATGTAACTCCGATTAGTAACTCCCTACAGGTGTCTCCGAAGGTGTCTCCGAAGGTACTTGTTGAGTTGACGTATTTCGAGATTAGGATTTGTCACTCCGATTGTCGGAGAGGTATCTCTGGGCCCTCTCGGTAATGCACATCATTATAATCCTAAGCAATGTAGCTAATGAGTTAGTTGCGGGATGATGCATTACATAACGAGTAAAGAGACTTGCCGATAACGAGATTGAACTAGGTATTGAGATACCGACGATCGAATCTCGGGCAAGTAACATACCGATGACAAAGGGAACAACGTATGTAGTTATGCGGTTTGACCGATAAAGATCTTCGTAGAATATGTGGGAACCAATATGAGCATCCAGGTTCCACTATTGGTTATTGACCGGAGACGTGTCTCGGTCATGTCTACATAGTTCTCGAACCCGTAGGGTCCGCACGCTTAAAGTTTGGTGACGATCGGTATTATGAGTTTTTGTGTTTTGATGTACCGAAGGTAGTTCGGAGTCCCGGATATGACCACAGACATGACGAGGAGTCTCGAAATGGTCGAGACATAAAGATTGATATACTGGATGACTATGTTCGGACACCGGAAATGTTTCGGGAGGTTTCGGACATATACCGGAGTACCAGGGGGTTACCGGAACCCCCCGGGGGGGTTATTGGGCCTCATGGGCCCTAGTGGAGAAGAGGAGGGGCGGCCAGGGCAGGCCGCGCGCCCCCTCCCCCTCTAGTCCGAATTGGACAAGGAGGGGGGACGACACCCCCCTTTCCTTCCTCTCTCTCTCTCCCTTTCCCCCTTCTCCTACTCCCCCCTTGGGGCGCCCTCCTCCTAGGCTGGCCGCCTCCCCCCGTTGCTCCTTTATATACAGGGGCAGGGGGCACCTCTAGACACAACAATTGATCATTGATCTCTTAGCCGTGTGCGGTGCCCCCCTACACCATATTCCACCTCGGTAATATCGTAGCGGTGCTTAGGTGAAGCCCTGCGTCGGTAGCATCATCAACACCGTCATCAGACCGTCGTGCTGACGGAACTCTCCCGCAAAGCTTTGCTGGATCGGAGTTCGTGGGACATCATCGAGCTGAACGTGTGCTGAACTCGGAGGTACCGTACGTTCGGTACTTGATCGGTTGGATCATGAAGACGTACGACTACATCAACCATGTTGTGCTAATGCTTCCGCTTTCAATCTACGAGGGTACGTGGACAACACTCTCCCTTTTCGTTGCTATGCATCACCATGATCTTGTGTGTGCGTAGGAATTTTTTTGAAATTACTACGTTCCCCAACATAATTCGGATTGGGGCAAGGGGGATGCGCGCCACCTGCCGTGGCCTGCCTCCTCTCCTCCACTATGGCCCAATAGGTCCAATAATTTTCTCGGGGGGTTCCGATAACCTCCCGGTACTCCGAAAAATCCCCGATCTTCTTCGGAACCATTTCGGTGTCTGTATATAACCTTCCAATATATCAATCTTTACCTCTCGACCATTTTGATACTCCTCGTCATGTCCGTGATCTCATACGGGACTCCAAACAAACTTCAGTTATCAGAAACACATAACTCATAATACAAATCGTCATCGAACGTTAAGCGTGTGGACCCTACGAGTTCGATAACTATGTAGACATGATCGAGACACATCTCCGATCAATAACAAATAGCAGAACCTGGATGCTCATATTGGCTCCTACATATTCTACAAAGATCTTTACCGGTCAAACCGCACAACAACATACGTTGTTCCCTTTGTCATCGGTATGTTACTTGCCGGAGATTCGATCATCGGTATCATCATACCTAGTTCAATCTCATTACTGGAAAGTCTCTTTACTTGTTCTGTAATACTTCATCCCGTAACTACTCATTAGTCACATTCCTTGCAAGGCTTATAGTGATGAGCATTACCAGGGACAAGAGATACCTCTCCGATACACAGAGTGACAAATCCTAATCTTGATCTATGCCAACCCAACAAACACCTTCGGAGACACATGTAGAGCATCTTTATAATCAACCAGTTACGTTGTGACATTTTATAGCACATAAGGTGTTCCTCTCCGGTATTCGGGAGTTGCATAATCTAATAGTCAGAGGAACATGTATAAGTCATGAAGAAAGCAATAGCAATAAAACTATAATGATCATAACGCTAAGCTAACGGATGGGTCTTGTCCATCACATCATTCTCTAATGATGTGATCCCTTTCATCAAATGACAACACATGTCTCTGGTTAGGAAACATAACCATCTTTGATTAACGAGCTAGTCAAGTAGAGGCATACTAGGGACACTATGTTTTGTCTATGTATTCACACATGTACTAGGTTTCCGGTTAATACAATTCTAGCATGAATGATAAACATTTATCATGATATAAAGAAATATAAATAACAATTTTATTATTGCTTCTAGGGAATATTTCCTTCAGTCTCCCACTTGCACTAGAGTCGATAATTTAGATTACAAAGTAATGTTTCTAACACCCATGGAGTCTTGGTGTTGATCATGTTTTGCTCGTGGAAGAGGCTTAATCAACGGGTCTAAAACATTCATATCCATAGTATATTGCAAATCTCTATGTGTCCCTCCTTGACTTGATGGCGGATGGAATTGAAGCGTCTCTTGATGTGTTTGGTTCTCTTGTGAAATCTGGATTCCTTTGCCAAGGCAATTGCTCCAGTATTGTCACAAAATATTTTCATTGGACCCGATGCACTAGGTATTACACCTAGATCGGATATGAACTCCTTCATCCAGACTCCTTCATTTGCTGCTTTCGATGCAGCTATGCACTCTGCTTCACATGTAGATCCCGCCACGACGCTCTGATTGGAACTGCACCAACTGACAGCTCCACCATTCAATATAAATATGTATCCAGTTTGTGACTTAGAATCATCTTGATCAGTGTCAAAGCTTGCATCGACGTAACCATTTACGACAAGCTCTTTGTCACCTCCATAAACGAGAAACATATCCTTAGTCCTTTTCAGGTATTTCAGGATGTTCTTGACCATTGTCCAGTGAACCACTCCTGGATTACTTTGGTACCTCCCTGTTATACTTATAGCAAGGCACACATCAGGTCTGGTACACAGCATTGCATACATGATAGAACCTATGGCTAAAGCATAGAGAATGACTTCCATTTTCTCTCTATCTTCTGCAGGGCATTGAGTCTGACGCAACTACACACCTTGTAACATAGGCAAGAACCCTTTCTTTGACTGATCCATTTTGAACTTCTGCAAAACTTTATCAAGGTATGTGATTTGTGAAAGTCCAATTAAGCGTCTTGATCTATCTCTATAGATCTTGATTTCCAATATGTAAGCAGTTTCACCGAGGTCTTTCATTGAAAAATTCTTATTCAAGTATCCTTTTATGCTATCCAGAAATTTTGTAATATTTCCAATCAACAATATGTCATCCAAATATAATATTAGAAATGCTACAGAGCTCCCACTCACTTTCTTGTAAATACAGGCTTCTGCAAAAGTCTGTATAAAACCATATGCTTTGATCACATTATCAAAGCGTATATTCCAACTCCGAGAGGCTTGCACCGCTCCATAAATGGATTGCTGGAGCTTGCACACTTTGTTAGCACCTTTTGGGTCGACAAAACCTTTTGGTTGCATCATATGCAACTCTTCTTTAAGAAATCCATTAAGGAATGCAGTTTTGACATCCATTTGCCAAATTTCATAATCATAAAATGCGGCAATTGCTAACATGATTCGGATAGACTTAAGCATCACTACGGGTGAGAAGGTCTCATCGTAGTCAACACCTTGAACTTGTCGAAAACCTTTCGCAACAAGTCAAGCTTTGTAGATAGTAACATCAACGTCAGCATTAATCTTCTTCTTGAAGATCCATTTATTTTCTATGGCTTGCCGATCATCGGGTAAGTCCACCAAAGTCCACACTTTGTTCTCATACATGGATCCCATCTCAGATTTCATGGCCTCAAGCTATTTTGCGGAATCTGGGCTCATCATCGCTTCCTCATAGTTCATAGGTTCATCATGGTCTAGTAACATGACTTCTAGAATAGGATTACCGTACCACTCTGGTGCGGATCATACTCTGGTTGACCTACGAGGTTCGGTAGTAACTTGATCTGAAGTTTCATGATCATCATCATTAGCTTCCTCGCTAATAGGTGTAGGAATCACTGGAACTAATTTATGTGATGAACTGCTTTCCAATTCGAGAGAAGGTACAATTACCTCATCAAGTTCTACTTTCCTCCCACTCACTTCTTTCGAGAGAAACTCCTTCTCTAGAAAGGATCCATTCTTAGCAACGAATATCTTGCGTTTGGATCTATGATAGAAGGTGTACCCAACAGTTTCCTTTGGGTAACCTATGAAGACGCACTTCTCCGATTTCGGTTCGAGCTTATCAGGTTGAAGCTTTTTCACATAAGCATCGCAACCCCAAACTTTAAGAAACGACAACTTGGGTTTCTTGCCAAACCACAGTTCATATGGTGTCATCTCAACGGATTTCGATAGAGCCCTATTTAACGTGAATGCAGCCTCCTCTAAAGCATAACCCCAAAATAGTAGCGGTAAATCAGTAAGAGACATCATAGATCGCACCATATAGAATAAAGTACGGTTACGATGTTCGGACACACCATTACGCTGTGGTGTTCCAGGTGGCGTGAGTTGCGAAATTATTCCACATTGTTTCAAATGAAGACCAAACTCGTAGCTCAAATATTCGCCTCCACGATCAGATCGTAGAAACTTTATTTTCTTGTTACGATGATTTTCCACTTCACTCTGAAATTCTTTGAACTTTTCAAACGTTTCAGACTTATGTTTCATTAAGTACATATACCCATATCTGCTCAAATCATCTCCGAAGGTCAGAAAATAACGATACCCGCCACGAGCCTCAACACTCATTGGACCGCATACATCGGTATGTATTATTTCTAATAAGTCAGTAGCTCGTTCCATTGTTCCGGAGAACAGAGTTTTAGTCATCTTGACCATGAGGCATGGTTCGCAAGCATCAAGTGATTCATAATCAAGTGATTCCAAAAGCCCATCAGCATGGAGTTTCTTCATGCGCTTTACACCAATATGACCTAAACAGTAGTGCCACAAATAAGTTGCACTATCATTATCAACTTTGCATCTTTTGGCTTCAATATTATGAACATGTGTATCACCACGATCGAGATTCAACAAAAATAGACCACTCAACAAGGGTGCATGACCATAAAAGATATTACTCATATAAATAGAACAACCATTATTCCCTGATTTAAATGAATAACCGTCTCGCATCAAACAAGATCTCGATATAATGTTCATGCTCAACGTTGGCACCAAATAACAATTACTCAGGTCTAAAACTAATCCCGAAGGTAGATGTAGAGGTAGCATGCCGATGGCGATCACATCGACCTTGGAACAATTTCTGACGCGCATCGTCACCTCGTCCTTAGCCAATCTTCATTTAATCCGTAGCCCCTGTTTCGAGTTGCAAATATAAGCAACAGAACCAGTATCAAATACCCAGGCGTTATGAGGTACACATCAATAACATGTATATCAAATATACCTTTCACTTTGCCATCCTTCTTATCCGCCAAATACTTGGGGCAGTTCCGCTTCGAGTGGCTAGTCCATTTGCAGTAGAAGCACTTAGTTTCAGGCTTAGGTCCAGAGTTGGTCTTCTTCCTGGGAGTAGCAACTTGCTTGCTATTCTTCTTGAAGTTCCCCTTGTTCCCTTTGCCCTTTTTTCTTGAAACTAGTGGTCTTGTTAACCATCAATACTTGATGCTCCTTCTTGATTTCTACCTCCGCAGCCTTTAGCTTGCGAAGAGTTTGGGAATAGTCTTTTCCATCCCTTGCATATTATAGTTCATCACGAAGCCTTTATAGCTTGGTGGCAGTGATTGAAGAACTCTGTCAATGACACTATCATCAGGAAGATTATGGTACCCAGACATTCTGAGTACGTGTTCACTGACAGAACTATTCTCCTCCATTTTGCAGCTATAGAACTTGTTGGAGACTTCATGTCTCTCAACTTGGGCATTTGCTTGAAATATTAACTTCAACTCTTGGAACATCTCATATGCTCCATGACGTTGAAAACGTCATTGAAGTCCCGATTTTAAGCCGTAAAGCATGGCACACTGAACTATCGAGTAGTCATCAGATCGAGTCTGCCAGACGTTCATAATGTCAGCATCTGCTCCTGCAGCAGGCCTTGCACCTAGCGGTGCTTCCAGGACGTAATTCTTCTGTGCAGCAATGAGGATAATCCTCAAGTTACGGACCCAGCCCGCGTAATTGCTACCATCATCTTTCAACTTAGCTTTCTCTAGGAACACATTAAAATTCAAGGGAACGGTAGCACGGGCCATTGATCTACAACAACATAGATATGCAAAAAACTATCAGGACTAAGTTCATGATAAATTAAAGTTCAATTAATCATATTACTTAAGAACTCCCACTTAGATAGACATCCCTCTAGTCATCTAAATGATCACGTGATCCATATCAACTAAACCATGTCCGATCATCACGTGAGATGGAGTAGTTTTGAATGGTGAACATATCTATGTTGATCATATCTACTATATGATTCACGTTCGACCTTTCGGTCTCAGTGTTCCGAGGCCATATCTGCATATGCTAGGCTCGTCAAGTTTAACTCGAGTATTCTCCATGTGCAAAACTGGCTTGCACCCGTTCTATGTGAACGTAGAGCTTATCACACCCGATCCTCACATGGTGTCTCGGCACGACGAACTGTAGCAACAGTGCATACTCAGGGAGAACACTTATACCTTGAAATTTAGTGAGGAATCATCTTATAGTGCTACCGCCGTACTAAGCAAAATAAGACGCATAAAAGATAAACATCACATGCAATCAAAATATGTGACATGATATGGCAATCATCATCTTTTGCCTTTGATCTCCATCTCCAAAGCACCGTCATGATCTCCATCGTCACCGGCTTGACACCTTGATCTCCATCATAGCATCGTTGTCATCTCGCCAACTATTGCTACTATGACTATCGCTACCGCTTAGAGATAAAGTAAAGCAATTACATGGCGATTGCATTTCATACAATAAAGCGACAACCATATGGCACCTGCCAGTTGCCTATAACTTTGTTACAAAACAGGATCATCTCATACAACAATTTATATCTCATCATGTCTTGACCATATCACATCACAACAAGCCCTGCAAAAACAAATTAGACGCCCTCTACTTTGTTGTTGCAAGTTTTGCGTGGCTGCTACGGGCTTCTAGCAAGAACAGTTCTTACCTACGCATCAAAACCACAATGATTTTTCGTCAGTTTTAACCTTCAACAAGGACCGGCTGTAGTCAAACTCGATTCAACTAAAGTTGGAGAAACAGACACCCGCCAACCACCTCTGTGCAAAGCATGTCGGCAGAACCAGTCTCATGAACGCGGTCATATAATGTCGGTCCGGGCCACTTCATCCAACAATACCGCCGAATCAAAGTAAGACGTTGGTGGTAAGCAATATGACTATTATCGCCCACAACTCTTTGTGTTCTACTCGTGCATATCATCTACGCATAGACCAGGCTCGGATGCCACTGTTTGGGAATGTAGCATGCAATTTCAAAAAAATTCCTACGATCACGCAAGATCTATCTAGGAGATGCATAGCAATGAGAGGGTGAGAGTGTGTCCACGTACCCTCGTAGACCGAAAGCGGAAGCGTTAGTTAACGCGGTTGATGTAGTCGAACGTCTTCACTATCCAACCGATCCAAGTACCGAACGTACGGCACCTCCGTGTTCAACACACGTTCAGCTTGATGACGTCCCTCAAACTCTTGATCTAGTAGAGGGTCGAGGGAGAGTTCCATCAGCATGACGATGTGGTGATGGTGTTGATGATGTGATCCGCGCAAGGCTTCACCTAAGCACTACGACGCTATGATTGAAGGAGTAAACTGTGGAAGGGGGCACCGCACACGGCTAAGAGAAATCTTGGTGTTCCTTTGGGGTGCCCCCTGGCCATGTATATAAAGGAGGGGAAGGAGGGGGCCGGCAGCCAAGGAGGGCGTGCCAAGGGGGGAGTCCTACTTGGACTCCTAGTCTAAGTAGGATTTGGCCCCCCTCGTTCCAATCAACGGAGAGGGGAAAGGGGAAGGGTGAGAGGGAGAAGGAAAGAGGGGGGGCGCGCCCCCTCCCCTTGTCCAATTCGGGTTGGGGAAAGGGGGGCACGCACCACCTCCCGTGGCCTGCCTCCTCTCCTCCACTATGGCCAAATAGGCCTAATAACTTCCCTGGAGGGTTCCGGTAACCTCCCGGTGCTCCAAAAAATCTCCGATCTTCTTCGGAACCATTCCGGTGTTCATATATAACCTTACAATATATCAATCTTTACCTCTCGACCATTTCGAGACTCCTTATCATGTCTGTGATCTCATCCGGGACTCCGAACAAACTTCGGTCATCAAAAACACATAACTCATAATATAAATCGTCATCGAACGTTAAGCGTACGGACCCTACTAGTTCGAGAACTATGTAGAGATGATCGAGATACATCTCCGATCAGTGGAACATGGATGCTCATATTGGCTCCTACATATTCTACGAAGATCTTTATCGCTCAAACCGCACAACAACATACATTGTTCCCTTTGTCATTAGTATGTTACTTGCCCGAGATTCGATCGTCGGTATCATCATACCTAGTTCAATATTGTTACCGGCAAGACTCTTTACTTGTTCCGTAATGCTTCATCCCGTAACTAACTTGTTATTCACATTGCTTGTCAGGCTTATAGTGATGAGCATTACCGAGAGGGCCCAGAGATACCTCTCCGATACACGGAGTGACAAATCCTAATCTTGATCTATGCCAACCCAACAAACACCTTCGGAGACACCTGTAGAGCATCTTTATAATCACCCAGTTACGTTGTGACGTTTGATAGCACACAAGGTGTTCCTCCGGTGTTCGGGAGTTGCATAATCTCATAGTTAGAGGAACATGTATAAGTCATGAAGAAAGCAATAGCAATAAAACTGTAACGATCATAATGCTAAGCTAACGGATGGGTCTTGTCCATCACATCATTCTCTAATGATGTGATCCCGTTCATCAAATGACAACACATGTCTATGGTTAGGAAACATAACCATCTTTGATTAACGAGCTAGTCAAGTAGAGGCATACTAGGGACACTATGTATTGTCTATGTATTCACACATGTACTAAGTTTCCGATTAATACAATTCTAGCATGAATAATAAACATTTACCATGATATAAGGAAATATAAATAACAACTTTATTATTGCCTCTAGGGCATATTTCCTTCATTACATACTGGTGTTTCTATGGCAAATGAGTGTAATTGACAATTTCAAGAACTGTGGCGTGCAATATTCTCAAAGGTGATATAAACAAAGTCGAGGTTTGGGATTTACTGAATTTTGTCTTCTGCAAACAGAAACAGTGGTCGTGGCAGATTAGAGAGATGAATGGCAAAACCTTCCTGGATAGGTTTCTTCACTAGAAGAATGTTAAAGATTTTATTGAACTATGTGCTTTTGATCTGAAGTGTGCTATCAATGTGGATTGGAATGGAATAGAGTGTGCAGAACCTACATGCTTTTGGAATTCTGACATATGTGGATTGGAATGGAATGTTCGAAAGCTTTTATGAAAAATGATAGTCAGAAATACAGATCGAAACACTACTAACCCCTCATCACCGACCAACCACTGACCACGCGTCAATGATGAGCTTCATCACTGCATGGCCAGTGTAGAAGCGTCAATAATGAATTTCAAGGGACTAACCTAGCATGTATCATAAACCAGCAAATTACAGGTCGGACAGAGATAACTGATTGATGGGTTATATTTGATCTTAACTTATCACTGACTGGCTGTTATGTAGTGACTGTTTTTCAGTGGCCGGTTATTTACTGCCTACCGCTTTGTGACTTACAAGCGTTCCAAATTCATTTCATCACCACCTCAGTTCCTCTCCCTCGAAAAGTGGCTCATCGGCCAACATGACGCTGAATCACCTCCACATCATTATGAATTCCCACTGCACCCTCCACAAACCCGAGCTCTTTCCCGCCACCCATTCTTCCCAAAACGTGTCGGAATCGGGCCCAAATTTTTGTGGTGTGGCTGCTCCCGACCCGACATTCCGCCTAATCATTTCAGCACCTCCCGGTAGTCGTCATGCCGGACGATTCCTCGAGCTTGGATGACAAAGACGACGATGAGGCTTCCGGTTGGATCTCCTCGGAGAAGGAGGAGGTAGAGGGGGAGCAACCCCATGCCGGCGCGGCGGTACATGGTGGCAGCGTTGTGGTGCCCCTCCGTTCGTGGGAGGTGGAACAACACCTCGCTGCTGAGCACGATGATGCTACGGCCATCACTGGCCTTCTTACCGACCGGCACGTGGTGACGGAACACCTGGCCACCGAGGCGCAACTCTCCACCAAGCGTCGGGCCTCACGAGTAACACCAAGGATCATGACTCCGGTTGTCACAAACCTCGGTGACACAGAGGACGACGACGAAGAGCAAGTGCCAAAGAAGCCCAGGAACACCCACGACCACAAGTCATCTGGCAACGGAGGCGCGCCGATCGTGTACGACATCTGCTCCGAAGAGGAGGACCGCCGGCGTGGGGAGCTTCTTCAGGTTGCCTACAACAAGCACCGCCGGCGAGTGCGACAGACAATGAACACTGCCAATCCCTGATCTCCAACTTCTACGTAGACTGAGCAATGTGTGTGGTGTTTGTCGGTTTATGTATGTTGTCCTCAATAATAAGCCTCAACTGGTTGTTAGACTTGATGGTGGCTGGTTTGCCACCCTCTGTTCCTAAATATAAGACATTTATAAGACATTTTAAAGATTTCAATACGAACTACATACGGAACTAATTTCAATACAGACTAGAGCAAAATGAATGAATTTACACTTTACAATGTCTATATACATCCGTATGTAGTTCATATTAAAATCTCTAAAAAGGGTTTAATTTAGAGGTTTTTAGCCTTGATGCCTGAACCTGGTTTGTTTGGTTTCATCAATGAAAAAGATGGAACCAAGGGGAAACCCCTTTCATCCAAAATAAATAAATACAATTTGTTATATATTGTCTCCGTCTTAAAAGAATAATTGCCGCTGATTTGATAGAGTAGAAGGCACGGAGGATCAAAATGCAGAGAAACAAACTGATGAGTGGTCGTGAACGTACCCATGTTTTGGGAATTCCCTTTGTTTCGTCAAAAATTATGTAGCATCTTAAACCACAAATCAAACAAATAAAGAAGAAAAAAAATCGCTATACACTGATGTCGACCTGATCTCCCGTATAAACAAATTTCCATCCACCTTCTTTTCTCCTAATTTCCTGACGGCCCAACAAGCAAAACCAGTAGGTCTCCCTTCCTCGCTAGCCTTATTAACCAAAACTCAGCATGATACTAGTACTTCGGTTCATGTTCATCTTTGAGCCTCAGGAGGCAAGCAAAGCAGCTAGGGAGACATCCGTGGTCGCCATCATCGGCCATGATCTACTGGCAGCTCGTGAAGTGCGATCGCCCACCGAAGACAGCCGCCACATGGCACGCCCCTTCCAACAACTTCCCTGTAACACCGACAAAGAGAAGAAAAGATGGTAAGATGAGAGAGTCCATGACTGGAAGGTAAAGAAAAAAAAAGGAGTGTCACCGACAATTGAATTTTTTTGGCAAAAAAGAAGAGGATTAATGAGCTGCAAAGTTACGTCAATGTTTTTTTTTTCCTCATTTTAAGGCGTTGGTGTTGGGTGGTCTGTCCCATTTGCAGGTGCACTGTCACTTCAGCAGTGGTTACTGATGTGGTGCTGGTTGGTGACAAGGAGAGGACACCAAACCCATATGCTCCATCTCGACGCCATGCAACCTTTGTTGGCGCATTACTCTACTGCTCCCTCGGTTCCTAAATATATCTCTTTCTAAAGATTTTAGTATGAACTACGTATGGAGCAGGCGTAAAAAAATAAATCTAGAAAGACTTATGTTTAGGAATGGAGGGAGTAGTTACTCACAATAAAGATGGTAATTACCGACACTATTATTAGTTACTCACACAGCACAGCTGTCTCGCTACGTGTACTGAGGATTTTTTCTTTTTTGCCGCTGAACTGTAACTATAGTACTCCATTATTTTGGAATAAAACCTTTTTTAACACCAAAAAAGAAAGCATGCATGCGTCACTGTGCTCATTGAATGATCATTCGTTCCATTATCACGGCTTTCTTCATCAAGAAGAAAAAACATCTCGTGTCATGCACCAACAAGCAAGCAAAGCAGAGAGGCCAGACCACACGGGTGAGACAGCTGTATGTAGTCGTGATAATGGCCCTCCCTGGATCCATCCCGTGACACTGACAACGCGGTGCCAGCTCACCACCACTTGAGGTTGAGGTTGAGACATCGATGTCAATGCACAGCTCATCGCTCGCTGTCTCCCGTACAATGCGGTGCGCGCACACGCGGTTTCTTCCGCGCCTCCGTTGGATTCTTTATTACTCCCCTCCCCACCCAGAATCTGAACCAGAGCCAGAACCAGAACGAGAACGTACCACCAACCATTTTCACCGAATCGAATGACGTGCTTCACTCAATTCTACCCTGCGGCATTTACTCCTACTCCTACTAGTACCCCTTAATTAATTTCACCCTTACACGCGGGCCCGCCTACCCAACTCGCCAGGCCCACCGAAAGCTTCTGTCTCTCTGTCCTGCATGAGGTGACACATCTAAGCTAGACCTAGTATAAAGCCAATTATTAATGGGTTAATTAACACCACAAATTTTGTTGGTGAGGTGCTTTGCTTGGATGCCCGGCAAGGCAATGGCGAATGTTTTTTTTTTTGCGAGAGAAGGCAATGGCGAATGTGACTAGTAGAACCAACAGCCATGCGACGGCGACCCACCACCGACACACCCGCACAACCCTCGACCATCAACATGACCATTCTTGCACAATCTCTACATCTACCGCGTAGCTTTATGTTAATGTTAATATACCAAAAAGAAGTAGTGTGAAGATGGCAGGTTACTGTACTGACCGCGTCGGAGCTTGGGCTTGGCCGTGCCGGTGACGGCGGGGGCCTTCCTCACGGGCGAGGCTCCGCCGGAGCTCTTGGCCGCGTCCTCCACCGGCAGGAAGAGCACTGCGTCGATGCCCTGCACAGAGATCCTCCCGTCGGTGTAGATATCCGGATCGAAGAGGTAGGCGGACCCCTCGCCGTGCCCGAACTTGACCGACCCGTCCGCCTCCCTGGCCGTCACCTTCTGCGGCAGCCGCAGCGTGTCGTACCGCACCGTCCCGAACCTCCGCACGGCGTTGTACATGCTTTCCTCCGTCTGGTACTCGGGGACCATGTGGTAGTAGAGGATGTTCTCCGGCGACCCGGGCTCGCTCAGCTGGTCCGTGGTCAGCCGTGCCATGGCCTCGTCATTGGGGGCCAGCACTGTGAGCACATACCCCTCTGAGACCAGCCGCCCCATCTCCGTGGCCAGCGACGTCAGGTTCACCAGGATATCAGCGAGCTCGTTGTACCCCCCGTACAGGACCAGCGTCTGGATGAAGTCCTTGACCTGGCTGTGCCCGTCGAAGTGGTGCTTCCCGGATCCGGGGCCGGGGGCCGGCGCCGGCGCGATGGAAGGGCCGGGGGCCATGGCGTCCCAGACCGGCAGCACGGGCGGCGCGCCGAGGGGCACGGGCGGCGCAGGCTTCTTCAGCCTGTGCGTCCTGGGGTCCACCTCGGGGGCGCCCGTGGGGAGCACGGCCGAGATGGCAGCCAGGCTGCGGCGGCGGTTGAAATCCTCCTGAACTGACCGCGGCACCAGCAGCCGCTCGATGCCGTGGATGACCCCGTCGGGCCTCACCACCGCGTCCGGCCGCGTGACCTCCGCGGTGCCGACTAGCATCTTCTGGCCGTCGGCTGACAGCTGGAGGTGCTCGCCGGAGAGCGTCATCCGCGCGGTGGAGGCGGGCCAGGCGGAGTGCGAGTGCAGGCGGGAGGGGAGGACGTGGAAGAGGAGCAGGCGCTGGAGGGAGCGCAGGTTGCGGGGCTCAAGGAGGAAGGCGCGGAACTCCGGGTCGAGGTCCCGCTCGAGGGCCTCGTTCCGGGGCGCGAAGATGGTGACGTTGCCCCGGCCCACGGCGTCCTCCAGGGACTGCAGCAGCAGCGCCTTCTCCACCAGCTCCGCCAGCTCCGTGTAGTGCGAGTCCAGAAGCGCCACCAGCACCGAGTTGGAGTTCACCCCCGTGGAGCTGTTCGCCGCTGAAGAGGAGGGCAATGTGGGCTGCTGCTCCGGCACCGCTGCCGCGGCGAGTACCAGGCAGAGGAGGACGGCGCCGAAGAGCGGCGCGCCCATGGCGGCGGGTTCTAGCTGGCTCTGGATTAGGTGCGGTTGCTGCTGCGTCTGCGGTGGTGGTGCGTTCTTTTCTTTGGGAAGAAGGCGGAGTGAGAAATATAAGTGGGGTTCACTGCTACTTGAAGAGAGAGAGTGAGAGAGAGAACGCGTCGTGGGTGTCAGGCTGGTAAGGGGGGGCAGGGGGTGTCGGTGTGCGGCGCTTTACGGCGCGCAGCGGCGCAGAGCTTTCCTTCCTCGCGTCCCGTGAGGTCCCTTTGTTTTTGAGTTTTGTATTTGCGCGCGTGGAGGATGAGGAACTCCTTTTATTTGGGTGGTGCTTTTCTTTTCTTTACTTTACGGGTGGTTGTTGCGCTCGCGTGGCCTTTGACTTTGCTTTTGGCTCACTTGTTGTCATACGCATACGCAGGCATCTCACCTTCCCCTTCTCTACACTGCACTCCACTCTTTCTTGCACCATGACCAAAGACGCGGTGAAAAGCTGGACGTGTACTTCTTCCTTTTGCATTTCTTGCTCTCAGAATAAGACAATTTGCATTGCATTTCTTCAGAAAGTGTTTCGCGATGTATCCGACGCTCTCAACTTAGACTTTTGGGTCATTTGAGCGTCCCGTCCCGTGTAAACACTAGGTGAAAGGTGGAATATATGCTTGCTTGTCATTTTCATACCGGAACCATGTTGGATGGATGTGCATTTGCGAACTGCCGAGTGCCAGGACAAGATGTTGACAGCCGAGCGGATCTTGCTACAGCCTGGGGGCATCCGCATAAGTCAAAGTAGAAGGCAGCCACATGCGCGCTCGCTGGGCGTCGGCGTACATCGGCACATGATTATCACGCGCGAACCTGCCGTATATTGAATTTCCCTCGTCAAATCCATGATCAACAAGCGAATATTTAGTAGCAGGATGGTTGGTGTCGTGCACCTGTGCTGGACAGCAGAAGGAAAAACATACTGACAAATGCGCCAATTATATCATCATTAGGTACCTGTGTTTCTCAATTTTCCGTCAACTAGAGCAACTCCAACGCGTCGACCCAAACAAACGACGTTTTTTGTTCATTTGGGTCGGCTGCCCTGCTCGGCGTCCGTTCTCTTTAAGATTTGGATCGGTAATGCGTCCAACAGCCGAGTACTTTTATATGTGAAAAACTTTCAATCTATTCATCTCATATTATGGTAGTACAAAGAACACCAGAGGCAATAAAATTACAACCAGGTCTGTGAACCACCTAGAGACAACTACAAGCACTGAAGCGAGTCGAAGGTGCACCACCGTCATCACCCATCCCTCGCCGGAGCCGAGCAATCGTTGATGTAGTAGACAGTCGGCAAGTAGTCATGCTAAGGTGTCGTAGAACCAGTGTAGGATCGTAAGTAGGTTTAGAAGGGGTGGGCTTTTCCAACTTTAACTCTTGGCAAGTTTTGGTAATTCACACCAGTCAAGTAACACCTACACATACAAGTCTAGATAGTAGGCAGCAGAAAGTAAAGACTTTGCATACGAACGTAAAGGAGGGGATCGGAGAAATCAAACGCAATGAAAACATGATGATTTTTGGCGCGGTCCTGTAGGTGGTGCTATCGTACGTCAACTTGATGGAGACTTCAACCCATGAAGGATAACGGCTGCGTGAGTCCATGGAGGGCTCCACCTATAAAGGGTCCACAAAGAAGCAACCTCGTCTATGACATCATGACTTCTGTCCATGAAGGACTATCCTCACACGGGATAGATCTTTATGAAGTAGGCGATCTCCTTGCCCTTACAAACTCCTTGGTTCAACTCCCCAAGATTTGAAGGCTCCCAAGTGATACCTTACCAATCTAGGAGATTCCACTCTCCAAAAGGGAATAGATGTTGTTGTTGATGATGAACTCCTTGCTCTTGTGCTTCTAAAGATAGTCTCTGCTACGTCTTGAGCTTGCGTTGGTTTTCCTTGAAGAGGAAAGGGTGATGCAGCAATAGTAGCGTAAGTATTTCCCTCGGTTTTTAAGAACCAAGGTATCAATCCAGTAGGAGGCTCCTCAAAAGTCCCACGCACCTACACAAACAAACAAAGATCTCGCAACCAACGCAATAAAGGGGCTGTCAATCCATTCACGACCACTTGCGAAAGTGAGATCTAATAAAGATAGTATGATAAGATAAATATATTTTTGGTATTTTATAATATAGATGCAAAAAGTAAAGATGCAAATAAAAGTAGATTGGAAGCAAATATGATAAGAGATAGACCCGGGGGCCATAGGTTTCACTAGTGGCTTCTCTCAAGATAGCATAAGTATTACGGTGGGTGAACAAATTACTGTCGAGCAATTGATAGAAAAGCGAATAATTATGAGATTATCTAGGCATGATCATGTATATAGGCATCACGTCCGTGACAAGTAGACCGACTCCTGCCTGCATCTACTACTATTACTCCACACATCGACCGACTCTTGCCTGCATCTAGAGTATTAAGTTCATAAGAACAGAGTAACACATTAAGCAAGATGACATGATGTAGAGGGATAAACTCAAGCAATATGATATAAACCCCATCTAGTTATCCTCGATGGCAACAATACAATACGTGCCTTGCAACCCTTTCTGTCACTGGGTAAGGACACCGCAAGATTGAACCCAAAGCTAAGCACTTCTCCCATGGCAAGAAAGATCAATCTAGTAGGCCAAACCAAACTGATAATTCGAAGAGACTTGCAAAGATAACTCAATCATACATAAAAGAATTCAGAGAAGATTCAAATATTATTCATAGATAAACTTGATCATAAACCCACAATTCACCGGATCTCGACAAACACACCGCAAAAAGAGTTTACATCAAATAGATATCCACAAGAGAGGGGGAGAACATTGTATTGAGATCCAAAAAGAGAGAAGAAACCATCTAGCTAATAACTATGGACCCGTAGGTCTGTGGTAAACTACTCACAACTCATCGGAGGGGCAAGGATGTTGATGTAGAAGCCCTCCGTGGTCGATTCCCCCTCCGGCAGAGTGTCGGCGAAGGCTCCAAGATGAGATCTCGCGGATATAGAAGGTTACGGTGGTGGAAATTGTGTTTCGTCTGCCCCCTAGATGCTTTCGGGGTACGTAGGCTTATATAGGAGGAAGAAGTACGTCGGTGGACGCCCGAGGGGCCCACGAGACAGGGGCGTGCCCTATAGGGGGGGGGCGCCCTCCTATCTTGTGGTGGCCTCGGCTGCTTCATGACTTGCACTCCAAGTCCTCTAGATCACGTTCGTTCCAAAAATCAAGCTCCCGAAGGTTTCATTCCGTTTGGACTCCGTTTGATATTCCTTTTCTTTGAAATACTGAAATAGGCAAAAAAAACAGCAATATGGGCTGGGCCTCCGGTTAGTAGGTTAGTCCCAAAAATGATATAAATGTGTAAAATAAAGCTCATAAACATCCAAAAGGGGTAATATAATAGCATGGAACAATAAAAAATTATAGATACGTTGGAGACGTATCAAGCATCCCCAAGCTTAATTCCTGCTCGTCCTCGAGTAGGTAAATGATAAAAAAGAGAATTTTTGATGTGGAATTCTACCTAGCATAATTCTCAATGTAGTTTTATTTATTGTGGCATGAATGTTCAGATCCAAATGATTCAAAATAAAAGTTCATATTGATAAAAGAAATAGTAACACTTCAAGCATACTAATCAAAGTAATCATGTCTTCTCAAAATAACATGGCAAAAGAAAGTTCATCCCTACAAAATCATATAGTTAGGCTATGCTTCATTTTCGTCACACAAAGATGTTCCCAACTTCTATACCCCCGATGAAAAGCCAAGCAATTGTTTCATACTTAAATAATCTCAAACTTTTTCAACCTTCACACAATACATGAGTGTGAGCCATGGATATAGCACTATGGGTGGAATAGAATATGATGATGGGGATTGTGTGGAGAAGACAAAAAAAGGAGAAAGTCTCACATCGACGAGGATAATCAAGGGGCTATGGAGATGCCCATCAATTGATGTCAACATGAGGAGTAGGGATTGCCATGGAACGGATGCACTAGAGCTATAAATGAATGCTCAACAAAAGAAAACTAGTGGGTGTGCATCCAACTTGCTTGCTTACGAAGACCTAGGGCATTTGAGGAAGCCCATCGTCGGAATATACAAGCCAAGTTCTATAATGAAAAATTCCCACTAGTATGAAAAAGACAACTTATGAGACTCACTATATGAAAAACATGGTGCTACTTTGAAGCACAAAAATATGAGTCTTACTACATGAAGAACAAGGTGCTACTTTGAAGCACAAGTGTGGAAAAAAAGATAGTAACATTGCCCCTTTTATTTATTTTTTATTTTTTTCTTTTTCTTTTTTTCTTTTGGGCCTTTTTTGGCCTTTTTTTCTTTGGGCAATGCTCTAATAATGATGATCATCACACTTCTATTGATTACAACATATGAATTACAACTTGAAACTAGAACAAGATATGACTCTATATGAATGCCTCTGGCGGTGTACCGGGATGGTGCAATAAATCAAGAGTGACATGTATGAGAAATAATGCATGGTGGCTTTGCCACAAATACGATGTCAACTACATGATCATGCAATGGCAATATGACAAAAGTAAAGTATGTCATGATGATGATGAACGGAACGGTGGAAAGTTGCATGACAATATATCTTGGAATGGCTATGGAAATGCCATAATAGGTAGGTATGATGGCTGTTTTGAGGAAGATATAAGGAGGTTTATGTGTGGTAGAGCGTGTCATATCACGGGGTTTGGATGCACCGGCGAAGTTTGCACTAACTCTCAAGGTGAGAAAGGGCAATGCACAGTACAGAAGAGGCTAGCAATGGTGGAAAGGTAAAAGTGTGTATAATCCATGGACTCAACATTAGTCAAAAGAACTCATATACTTATTGCAAAAATTTAGAAGTCATAAAAAATCAAGTACTACGCGCATGCTCCTAGGGGGATAGATTGGTAGGAAAAGACCATCGCTCGTCCCCGACCGCCACTCATAAGGATGCACAAGCCAGGTACACTTCATGTTTCAAATTTGTTACACAACTTTAACCATATGTGCATGCTACGGGACTTGCTAACTTCAACACAAGCATTCTTTAAATTCATAATCACCCAACTAGCATGACTTTAATATCACTACCTCCATATCTCAAAACAATTATCAAGTATCAAATTGATCATAGCATCCAATTCACTTCCTATGATAGTTTTTATTATACTCAACTTGGATGCCTACCATTTTAGGACCAATTTTATAACCATAGCAAATACCATGCTGTTCTAAAAGACTCTCAAAATAATATAAGTGAAGCATGAGAGACTAGCAATTTCTACAAAAATAAGTCACCACCGTGCTCTAAAAGATATAAGTGAAGCACTAGAGCAAAAACTATCAAGCTCAAAAGATATAAGTGAAGCACATAGAGTATTCTAGCAAATTCTAATCAAGTAGGCTTCTCCCAAAAGGTGTGTACAGCAAGGATGATTGTGGTAAACTAAAAAGCAAATACTAATATAATACACGATGCTCCAAGCAAAACACATATCATGTGGCGAATAAAAATATAGCTCCAAGTAAAGTTACCAATGAACGAAGACGAAAGAGGGGATGCCTTCCCGGGGCATCCCCAAGCTTAGGCTTTTGGATATCCTTGAATATCTTGGGGTGCCTTGGGCATCCCCAAGCTTAGGCTCTTGCCACTCCTTATTCCATAGTCCATAAAAGCTTTACCCAAAACTTGAAAACTTCACAACACAAAAGTCAACAGGAAATCTTATAAGCTCGTTAGTGAAAGAAAACAAAACCACCACATAAGGTACTGCAATGAACTCATTATTTATTTATTTTGGTGTTAAACCTACTTTATTCTAACTTCTCTATGGTTTATAAACTAATTTACTAGCCATAGATGCATCGAAATAAGCAAACAACACACGAAAAACAGAATCTGTCAAAAACAGAACAGTCTGTAGCAATCTGTAACTAACGCAAACTTATGGAACTCTAAAACTCCTACCAAAATAGGAAGTTCTGGACAATTTGTTTATTGATCAGAATCATAAAGAATCAACACAAAATCACATTTCTGTGATTTACCAAAACTAAATTACTGCATGCAAAGTTTCTGTTTTTCAGCAGAATCAAATCAACTATCATCATAGGTTATCCTATAGGTTCTACTTGGCACAAACACTAATTAAAAGATAAAAACACATCTAAACAGAAGGTAGATGCAATATTTATTACTAAACAGGAACAAAAACAAAAAAAAAAGAAAATTGGGTTGCCTCCCAACTAGCGCTATCGTTTAATGCCCCTAGCTAGGCATAAAAGCAAAGATGGATCTAACGAGTGCCATCTTTGGCACTAAATTCATAAGTAGAGCACTTGTTATCTATGAGGGTTTCTCCCTTTTTATCAATGGCTAAACCTTTAGGAAAAAATTCAAGAAATTCGTTGGTAGCAAAAGGTTCCTTAACAATAGAGAGACAATTAGGATGAACACTTATGGATTTGAGATCCGCGTCTCCCTTACTAGAAGATTCACCCTTATTTTTAGGAACATAAATAAACTTGGCACTTTTAGTGGGGGGTTTTGGAGTGTTTTTCATAGAGGAAAACGCGGAACCTAAGTTTGTAATGATATCCTCAAGTTTACCAATTCTAGTAGAGTCTAGATCTATTTTTTTCATTGACTATAGGTTCTTTTTCTTTAAGATTTTTCAAAGTAACTCCAACCCTAGATCCATATTGGGTAATGTGATTATGAATCTTTTTATACAAATTTTCAATCAACTCAACAGTGGCAATCTTATTTTCAATAATCTCAAGCCGTTGCATAACGTGTTCTAAAGTTAAAACAGTTCCATTGATCAAAAGAGGTGGTGGGCCAAACAAATCTAACATAGCATTATAAGCATCAAACGTATGGCTACTCATGAAATCACCTCCGGTAGCAATATCAAGAACACATCTATTCCAAGGAGTGATGCCTATATAAAAATTGCGGAGAAGAACGGAAGTAGAAAGCTTCCTAGTAGATTTATATTGGGCATTGAAAATTCTATGCCAAGCATATTTTAAATTTTCTCCCTCCCTTTGCTTAAAATTGAGAATTTCTTGTTCGGGAGTGAGAATAAGGATAGGAGGACTAGCCATAACGACAAGGTAAACGAACTAACACATGGGCAAACGGAAAAAGGCAAGCGAAAAGAGGAGATTGGGAAAGAGTGGGCGAATAAAACTGCAAGGGTGAGGCGGGGGAGAGGAAAACGAGAGGCAAATGGCAAATAATGTAAATGCGAGGGAGATGAGTTTGTGACGGGTACTTGGTATGTCTTGACTTGAGCAAAGACCTCCCCGGAACGGCGCCAGAAATCCTTCTTGCTACGTCTTGAGCTTGCGTTGGTTTTCCTTGAAGAGGAAAGGGTAATGCAGCAATAGTAGCATAAGTATTTCCCTCAGTTTTTGAGAACCAAGGTATCAATCTAGTAGGAGGCTCCTCAAAAGTCTCACACACCTACACAAACAAACAAAGAACTCGCAACCAACGCGATAAAGGGGTTGTCAATCCCTTCACGGCCACTTGCAAAAGTGAGATCTAATAAATATAGTATGATAAGATAAATATATTTTTGGTATTTTATAATATAGTTACAAAAAGTAAAGATGCAAATAAAAGTAGATTGGAAGCAAATATGATAAGAGATAGACCCCGAGGCCATAGGTTTCACTAGTGGCTTCTCTCAAGATAGCATAAGTATTACGGTGGGTGAACAAATTACTGTCGAGCAATTGATAGAAAAGCGAATAATTATGAGATTATCTAGGCATGATCATGTACATAGGCATCACGTCCGTGACAAGTAGACCGACTCCTGCCTGCATCTACTACTATTACTCCGCACATCGACCGACTCCTGCCTGCATTTAGAGTATTAAGTTCATAAGAACAGAGTAACGCATTAAGCAAGATGACATGATGTAGAGGGATAAACTCAAGCAATATGATATAAACCCCATCTTGTTATCCTCGATGGCAACAATACAATACGTGCCTTGCAACCCTTTCTGTCACTGGGTAAGGACACCGCAAGATTGAACCCAAAGCTAAGCACTTCTCCCATGGCAAGAAAGATCAATCTAGTAGGCCAAACCAAACTGATAATTCGAAGAGACTTGCAAAGATAACTCAATCATACATAAAAGAATTCAGAGAAGATTCAAATATTATTCATAGATAAACTTGATCATAAACCCACAATTCATCGGATCTCGACAAACACACCACAAAAAGAGTTTACATCGAATAGATCTCCACAAGAGAGGGGGAGAACATTGTATTGAGATCCAAAAAGAGAGAAGAAGCCATCTAGCTAATAACTATGGACCCGTAGGTCTGTGGTAAACTACTCACAACTCATCGGAGGGGCAATGATGTTGATGTAGAAGCCCTCCGTGGTCGATTCCCCCTCTGGCAGAGTGCCGACGAAGGCTCCAAGATGAGATCTTGCGTATACAAAAGGTTACGGTGGTGGAAATTGTGTTTCGTCTGCCCCTGGATGTTTTCGGGGTACGTAGGCTTATATAGGAGGAAGAAGTACGTCGGTGGATGCCCGAGGGGCCCACGAGACAGGGGGCGCTCCCTATAGGGGGGGCCTCCTATCTCGTGGAGGCCTCGGCTGCTTCTTGACTTGCACTCCAAGTCCTCTGGATCACGTTCGTTCCAAAAATCACGCTCCTGAAGGTTTCATTCCGTTTGGACTCAATTTGATATTCCTTTTCTTCGAAATACTGAAATAGGCAAAAAAACAGCAATATGGGCTGGGCCTCTAGTTAGTAGGTTAGTCCCAAAAATGATATAAATGTATAAAATAAAGCCCATAAACATCCAAAAGGGGTAATATAATAGCATGAAACAATCAAAAATTATAGATACGTTGGAGACGTATCAGTCTCCTCAACACTCAATCAGTCTCTCATAGATTTGGCATGGTAGTAGGAGAAGGATTCGAGTGGGAAGCAATTTGAGCGGGCTAGAAATCAAGGATCAAATGTTGGAGTGAAATCCCCTTTATTTCAACACAAGTGTAGGTGGTTCTCTCTCAGAAAATAGTATAGGAAGTGGTAGCTTCGTCCTGGTTGCTCTCTTTGAGAGTAAGTGGTGTGGGGTGGGGTATATATAGCCTTCACCTAAATTCTAAGTCCTAACCGTTACACACCTTCGTGCACAACTTGGTGGGACCAGGTGAAATACTCGGTGACACCAACGGTGCAAAAGGTTTGAACTTTAAGCATTTCAGCGAGACTGGATGAATCCACTCGGTGGGAACGATTGATGATGAATTGAGCACTTTCCTCACTTTGGTGACACCAATCGGTTTCGCTCGAAAATTTTGAGATGAAAACAATTGATTACAGAAGGTTGGCACGCGCACTTCGGTGAGACCGAATGTCATCTCAGTGATTCCGAGTTTCTAGGGTTTAGGTAGTTGCTCTCTCAAGTGCATTTTGGTGGATCCAGATAGGTATGAATTGGTGGGACCGAGAATGACTTTAGGGTTTTGGACATTTAGGAATGTGAGGATGTGGTTGAGGGTTTTTGGAGCAATATCTCTAAGCACTTAAGCAAATGACTAATGATCAAAATCTCATCCCCTTTTAATAGTATTAGCTTTCCTATGGACTCAATGTGATCTTTGATTAAAAAATGAAGAGTCTTGGATCTTTTGCCAATGCTTTGTCCTTTGCATTTGAGGGGTCCACATTCACATCTCATAGCCATACCTAGATTGTGCTTTCCCGGAATATTCGTTGAATATGCATTAGTTCGATGATGTATATGTTGCTATGAATTACCAAAACCACCCGGGGATTAGTTGCACTTTCAACCAGCATAGCAGAGCAGCAACCATCGCCGATGAAGAACGTCGTAGATTGGAAGCATCAAACATGTAAACTACCAAACCAAGATGAACCAAGACCGGATCCAAACAGATACCCCGGAGACCAGCACCGACCGAATCTCACGAGATCCAAAGGAGACACACCTCCACATGCCCTCCGACGACATAAATGCACCATCCGAACTGGGATAGAACATGGGAGACATTATTCCTACTGACGGACATCACCGGCACCACACATCTACTACCGGAGTATGTTTATGATATTGTAATCAAGCAACCTTATGAATAAATAAACTCCAAAAGTTCATGAAAGAAAAAGTAAAGGTGTTTCTCAAAATAATAAAGTCATGGTTAGGTACAAAGTTCTTACATAAAATATTACACGTACCTTCGTAATGTTTTTCAACAAAGTACAATCGAAGTCGCTCATATACACTGACCCAATGAACGCACGCACGATCACCCTACCCCTATGAGAACCTCCAAGAGGCTGAGCAGACATAGCATCTTGAGATTTTACGAAGTCACCACAGACGCCTCACAGTCGACGGGAGCATCTTCTCCCACTGAACAAACATCGCCGGAAGCGTGAAATAAATCCAGGAATAATGCGAGCACCAATGCCAAGTCTAAGACCTGAACCCTGGTGGGCTGGGGATACCACTGTCCTCCTAACCATCCAGCCACAGATTGGTTCGCCACGTAACTTCATAACTAATCATAGCATAGACACGTGTCACACGTCATAAAATGTGAGTATCGCAAAAATATTGGAAGGGACGAGCACGAGGATGTTTAACTTTTTTTAATGAATAATATTCATTAGGTAAACAAATTGTACGGCATTGGACAAAAACATACACACACGAATAGCAAGTATCTTTGATACAACCGCTTGAGGTAGTTGCCTCTAATTTAATCGTTTGTGTCGAATTTTCCGCAAAGCTCCTATGAAGAATCTCACAAGACAAGCACATACATAAGCTAAACTAATTTCGAATGTTTAAAACAACCACATGAGTCTTTAACAGTACTAGATGAATGTCCGTGCTTTACCATGAAATAACAAAAATGATTTAAAAGAAACAATTATTCTAGTTCAGTTCCTCTCAACTAGAAAGGTGTCGCCCCCCCAAGTGTAAGGGTTTGTGGCAAGCAACAATTTTCCCTCAAATTGGATGACCATAAGGTTTATCGAACCAGTAGGACTTTACTAAGAAGCCAATGATAAATACCTACACACACAAATACAGAACTACCTTGGCTCCAATGAAACTAGCGAGGCTGTTAGTCTCACTAGCCTTGCCAGTTACAAGGATTAAACATAAGTACATATGAAAGATTGATTACAAAAGAAGATTAAAAGCAAGAACTATAAATAACATTGATCGAGGTTGGAAGAAATTAGAAGAATAATGGACGGGGATCTGTAGGTTCATTAGTGGTTCTTTCCAAAAGACAACATGATGTGGTGAAGAAATTACAGTTGAGCAACGATTAAATTGCAATTTTTATGACAATAACTATAAATGACATTAACTAGATATGAGCATCAAGTCCAAACATCTATAGACTAGTGTCCAATTGCATCTATAGATAATACTCGACCCAAGACCGCTATCCAGCATGCATCTTAAAGTATTAAGTAGTAAAACAAAGTATTGCATCAAGTACGATGACTTAAACTAGATGATATATTGTCTTTACCCTTCGTTCAAAGAATAACTACTCAATCATCCTTTTATCCCTAGTGGCAACAACGTAATACAAGCCTTTTCTTCTATCACTATGGTAGATTACTTGCAAGATTGAACCTAACTATCATACTCAACTCTCTCTTGGTAATAATTTATCAAACTTGGCCATAGAAAGACAAATAGATCAGAGAGTATATATGAATAACACTACAAATGCTATTGTGTGATGAAGAAAAGACCTTCACCTAAGATCATTTTCTGTGACAGAAACCGTCACTAGCTAATTTTTTTTGAAGGGGTAACTAGCTAATTTTCTCCTTAGGGCAATGCCCTAGGCGACCATGGTAAGGTGATTTTAGGCGACGTGTTCGTCCGTCACTAGGAATGCGTATAATCCGCGACAAATTTTAGTGTCACGAAAAATGTTGGCGGGTCCTTTTTGTAAATATAAATGAAAAAAATAACTAGTAATTATTTGTTAGTTGACTCATTTAGCGGGATATCTTTTTTTAGTATTGGGAACCTAGAATTGGTATCATTTTGTTCCCTCCAAACAATTAATTGGGAAGATCCTCGTAGGGATCCTCTACTACCATGTCCTTGCACTACTAGGAAAAGACTTATATATATAGGTGGCCTCAAAGGACGAATAGAAAGTCTCCACTGCAATTCTGGAAACATAGCAGTGGCGGGTAACAAATAAGACCCACCACTGGATTAACCACAACAGTGGCGGGCAAAAATAACCACTCGTCACAAGTGAACTCTCCCAAATTAGCCGTGTGATGAAAGTGATCAATGGTGGGCATGGGGAAACACCCGCCACTAGTTTAATAGGCATCAGTGGTGGGCCATATGTATGTCCGCCACAAATAAATTGTGGTCACCCGTGCACAACATAAATTGTAAATATCCAGAAGTTGACAGTGGCGGGCACTAGGAAAGTCCTGCCACACTAAGCCCCAAAAATTGAAGGAAATATGCCCTAGAGGAAATAATAAAGTTATTATTTATTTCCTTAAGTCATGATAAATGTTTATTATTCATGCTATAATTGTATTAACCGAAACATAATACATGTGTGAATACATAGACAAACAGAGTGTCACTAGTATGCCTCTACTTGCTCGTTGATCAAAGATGATTAAGGTTTCCTAACCATAGACATGAGTTGTCATTTGATAAAAGGGATCACATCATTGGCAGAATGATGTGATTGAATTGAGCCATTCCGTTAGCTTAGCACTTGATCGTTTTAGTTTACTGCTATTGCTTTCTTCATGACTTATACATGTTCCTACGACTATGAGATTATGCAACTCCCGATTACCGGAAGAACACTATGTGTGTTACCAAACGTCACAACGTATCCGGGTGATTATAAAGGTGCTCTATAGGTGTCTCCGATGGTACTTGTTGAGTTGGCATAGATCGAGATTAGGATTTGTCACTCTGATCGGAGAGGTATCTCTAGGCCCTCTCGGTAATGCACATCACTATAAGCCTTGCAAGCAATGTGACTAATGAGTTAGTTGCGGGATGATGCATTACATAACGAGTAAAGACACTTGCCGGTAACGTGATTGAGCTAGGTATTAAGATACCGATGATCGAATCTCGGGCAAGTAACATACCGATGACAAAAGGAACAACGTATGTTGTTATGCGGTTCGATCGATAAAGATCTTCGTAGAATATGTAGGAGCCAATATGGGCATCCAGGTTCCGCTATTGGTTATTGACTAGAGAGATGTCTCGGTCATGTCTACATAGTTCTCGAACCCGTAGGGTCCACACGCTTACCGTTCGTTGACGATATAGTATTATATGAGTTATGTATGTTGGTGACCGAATGTTGTTCGGAGTCTCGAATATGATCACGAACATGATGAGGAACTCCCGAATGGTCCGGAGATAAAGATTGATGTATGGGATAGTAGTGTTTGGTCTCCGAAAGGGTTCCGGAATTCACTGAAAGGGGTTCCGGATGTTTCCCGAAATGTTTGGGTATGAGAACACTTTATTTGGGCCAAAGGGGAAAGCCCACAAGGTTTTTGGAAAGCGCAAAAGGAAGTTTTGCGGAGTCCAGGGGCCAGATGCCAGGGTCCCTGGCGTCTGGTCCTGGAGTCTGAGAAGGACTCTTGCCTTTCGGGTGAAACCGACTTTGTGGAGGCTTTTACTCCAAGTTTCGACCCCAAGGCTCAACATATAAATAGAGGTGTAGGGCTAGCACCAAAGAGATATCAAGAAACACCAAGCCGTGTGCCGGCAACCCCGTCCCCTCTAGTTTATCCTCCGTCATAGTTTCCGTAGTGCTTAGGCGAAGCCCTGGGGAGATTGTTCTTCACCAACACCGTCACCATGCCGTCGTGCTGCCGGAACTCATCTACTACTTCGTACGTCTTGCTGGATCAAGAAGGCGAAGACGTCATCGAGATGAACGTGTGCTGAACGCGGAGGTGCCGTACGTTCGGTACTTGATCAGGGCGGATCATGAAGGTGTACGACTACATCAACCGCGTTGATAAATGCTTCCACTTAGCAATCTTCAAGGGTATGAAGATACACTCCCCCTCTCGTTGCTATGCATCACATAGATAGATCTTGCGTGATCGTAGGAATTTTTTTGAAATTACTACATAACCCAACAGTGGCATCCGAGCCAGGTTTATGCGTAGATGTTATATGCACGAGTAGAACACAAGTGAGTTGTGGGTGATACAAGTCATACTACTTACCAGCATGTCATACCTTTATTCGGCGGTATTGTTGGATGAAGCGGCCCGGACCGACATTGTGCGTACGCTTATGCGAGATTGGTTCTTTCGACGTGCTTTGCACATAGGTGGCTGGCGGGTGTCAGTTTCTCCAACTTTAGTTGAATCGAGTGTGGCTATGCCCGGTCCTTGTTGAAGGTTAAAACAACACTAACTTGACGAAATATCGTTGTGGTTTTGATGCGTAGGTAAGAACGGTTCTTGCTCAGCCCGTAGCAGCCACGTAAAACTTGCAACTACAAAGTAGAGGACGTCTAACTTATTTTTGCAGGGCATGTTGTGATGTGATATGGTCAAGACATGATGCTAAATTTTATTGTATGAGATGATCATGTTTTGTAACAGAGGTATCGGCAACTGGCAGGAGCCATATGGTTGTCATTTTATTGTATGCAATGCAATCGCCCTATAATTGCTTTACTTTATCACTAAGTGGTAGCGATAGTTGTAGACGCAATAGTTGGCGAGACAACAATGATGATACGATGGAGATCAAGGTGTCGCCCGGTGACGATGGTGATCATGATGGTGCTTTGGAGATGGAGATCAAGGGCACAAGATGATGATGGCCATATCATATCACTTATATTGATTGCATGTGATGTTTATCCTTTATGCATCTTATTTTGCTTTGATTGACGGTAGCATTATAAGATGATCTCTCACTAAATTTCAAGATATAAGTGTTCTCCTTGAGTATGCACCGTTGCCAAAGTTCGTCGTGCCGAGACACCACATGATGATCGGGTGTGATAAGCTCAACGTTCACCTACAATGGATGCAAGCCGGTTTTGCACACGTAGAAATACTCGGGTTAAACTTGACAAGCCTCGCATATGCAGACATGGCCTCGAAACACTGAGACCGAAAGGTCGAACGTGAATCATATAGTAGATATGATCAACATAGTGACGTTCACCATTGAAAACTACTCCATCTCACGTGATGATCGGTTTTAGTTTAGTTAATTTGGATCACGTGATCACTTAGATGATTAGAGGGATGTCTATCTAAGTGGGAGTTCTTAACTAATATGATTAATTGAACTTAAATTTATCATGAACTTAGTACCTGATAGTATTTTGCTTGTCTATGTTGTTGTAGATAGATGGCCCGTGCTGTTGTTCCGTTGAATTTTAATGCATTCCTGGAGAAAACTAAGTTGAAAGATGATGGTAGCAATTACACGGACTGGGTCCGTAACTTGAGGATTATCCTCATTGTTGCACAGAAGAATTACGTCCTGGAAGCACCGCTAGGTGCAAGACCCGCTACAGGAGCAACCCCGGACGTTGTGAACGTCTGGCAGAGCAAAGCTAATGACTACTCGATAGTTCAGTGTGCCATGCTTTACGGCTTAGAACCGGGACTTCAACGACGTTTTGAACGTCATGGAGCATATGAGATGTTCCAGGAGTTGAAGTTAATATTTCAAGCAAATGCCCGGATTGAGAGATATGAAGTCTCCAATAAGTTGTATAGCTGTAAGATGGAGGAGAATAGTTCTGTCAGTGAACATATACTTAAAATGTCTGGGTATAATAATCACTTGATTCAACTTGGAGTTAATCTTCCTGATGATAGTGTCATTGACAGAATTCTTCAATCACTGCCACCAAGCTACAAGAGCTTTGTGATGAACTATAATATGCAAGGGATGGAAAAGACTATTCCCGAGCTCTTAGCGATGCTAAAGGCTGCGGAGGTAGAAATGAAGAAGGAGCATCAAGTATTGATGGTCAACAAGACCACTAGTTTCAAGAAAAAGGGTAAAGGGAAGAAGTAGGGGAACTTCAAGAAGAACGGCAAACAGGTTGCCGCTTAGGAGAAAAAACCCAAGTCTGGACCTAAGCCTAAGACTGAGTGCTTCTACTGCAAAGGGACTGACCACTGGAAGCGGAACTTCCCCAAGTATCTGGCGGATAAGAAGGATGGCAAGGTGAACAAAGGTATATGTGATATACATGTTATTGATGTGTAGCTTACTAGAGCTTGCAGTAGCACCTGGGTATTTGATGCTGGTTCTGTTGCTAATATTGCAACTCGAAACAGGGACTACGGATTGAGCGAAGATTGGCTAAGGACGAGGTGACGATGCGCGTGGGGAATGGTTCCAAAGTCGATGTGATCGTCGTCGGCACGCTACCTCTACATCTACCTTCGGGATTAGTTTTAGACCTGAATAATTGTTATTTGGTGCCAGCGTTAAGCATGAACATTATATCTGGATCTTGTTTGATGCGAGACGGTTATTCATCTAAATCTGAGAATAATGGTTGTTCTATTTATATGAGTAATATCTTTTTTGGTCATGCACCCTTAAAGAGTGGTCTATTTGTCTTGAATCTCGATAGTAGTGATACACATATTCATAATGTTGAAGCCAAAAGATGCAGAGTTGATAATGATAGTGCAACTTATTTATGGCACTACCATTCGGGTCATATTGGTGTAAAGCGCATGAAGAAACTCCATACTGATGGACTTCTGGAATCACTTGATTATGAATCACTTGGTACTTGCGAACCATGACTCATGGGCAAGATGACTAAAACTCCGTTCTCCGGAACAATGGAGCGAGCAACAGATTTGTTGGAAATCATACATACTGATGTGTGTGGTCTAATGAATATTGAGGCTCGTGGCGGATATCGTTATTTTCTCACCTTCACAGATGATTTGAGCAGATATGGGTATATCTACTTAATGAAACATAAGTATGAAACATTTGAAATGTTCAAAGAATTTTAGAGTGAAGTGGAAAATCATCATAACAAGAAAATAAAGTTTATATGATCTGATCGTGGAGGAGAATATTTGAGTTATGAGTTTGGTCTACATTTGAAACAATGCGGAATAGTTTCGCAACTCACGCCACCCGGAACACCACAGCGTAATGGTGTGTCTGAACGTTGTAATCGTACTTTACTAGATATGGTGCGATCTATGATGTCTCTTACTGATTTACCGCTATCGTTTTGGGGTTATGCTTTAGAGACGGCTGCATTCACGCTAAATAGGGCACCAAGGAAATTCGTTGAGACGACGCCTGATGAACTATGGTTTGGCAAGAAACCAAAGTTGTCATTTCTTAATGTTTGGGGCTGCGATGCTTATGTGAAAAAACTTCAACCTGATAAGCTCAAACCCAAATCGGAGAAATGTGTCTTCATAGGATACTCAAAGGAGACTGTTGGGTACACCTTCTATCACAGATCCGAAGGCAAAACATTCGTTGCTAAGGATGGATCCTTTCTAGAGAAGGAGTTTCTCTCGAAAGAAGTGAGTGAGAGGAAAGTAGAACTTGATGAGGAAACTGTACCTGCTCCCTTATTGGAAAGTAGTTCATCACAGAAACCGGTTCCTGTGACACCTACACGAATTAGTGAGGAAGCTAATGTATTGATCAAGAAACTTCAGATCAAGTTACTACCGAACCTCGTAGGTCAAACAGAGTAAGATCCGCACCAGAGTGGTACGGTAATCTGAAAGTGCAACTATCCCTAGGTGGTTTTGGTAATTCATAACAACATATAGCTCATTGAGCTAATGCTATTCCAAGACTATTATTTCAGGAAAGCTCAATGAATGACATGGCATGGATGATGAAAGTGGATCCCTCAAAATATCAAGGACAAAGGATTGGCTCAAGCTCAAAATCTCAAGACTCTTCATTTTACATTTTAGTGATCCAAGATCACATTGAGTCTATAGGAAAATCCAATACTATCAAGGAGGGATGAGGTGTTGCTTAATGAGCCTCTTGCTTCAAGTGCTTAGTGATATGATCCAAATACCCTCAACTACTTTCTCACATCCTCATATGACCTAAACCCAAAGTCAAAATCGGTCACACCGATTCTTTCTATCCGGCGCCACCGAGTTCAAATGTCATAGCCACTGCCACAAACCCTAGGAAAATCGGTCTTACCGATAGGGATCTCGATCTCACCAAGATGGGATTGTAATCTCTCTGTTTCCCTTCGTAACGTTTCGGTCTAACCGAAGTGAGCAATCGGTCCCACCGAGATTGCAATGTAAACTCCCTGTTTCCCTTTCGTAACATTTCGGTCTCACCGAAATGAGCGAATCGGTCCCACCGAGTTTACCTGACCAACTCTCTGGAAAGCTTATTACCAAAATCGGTCTCACTGAGTTTGTGTAATCGGTCTTACCAAGATATGTTATGCCCTAACCCTAACCATATCGGTCTTACCGAGTTGCATGTCGGTCCCACAAAAAATCCTAACGGTCACTAGGTTTACTAAATCGGTCCGACCGAGTCTGTTGAATTGGTCCCACCCAGTTTGGTAAATTGTGTGTAACGGTTGGATTTTGTGTGGAGGCTATATATACCCCTCCACCTCCTCTTCATTCGTGGAGAGAGCCATCAGAACAAACCTACACTTCCAACTTACCATCTCTAGCCTTCCCCAAGTTGCTTTCCACTCAAATCTTCTTTCCACCAGATCTAAATCCCATGAGAGAGTGTTGAGTGTTGGGGAGACTATCATTTGAAGCATAAGAGCAAGGAGTTCATCATCAACGCACCATTTGTTACTTCTTGGAGAGTGGTGTCTCCTAGATTGGCTAGGTGTCACTTGGGAGCCTCCGACAAGATTGTGGAGTTGAACCAAGGAGTTTGTAAGGGCAAGGAGATCGCCTACTTCGTGAAGATCTACCGCTAGTGAGGCAAGTCCTTCATGGGCGACGACCATGGTGGGATAGACAAGGTTGCTTCTTCATGGACCCTTCGTGGGTGGAGACCTCCGTGGACTCGCGCAACCGTTACCCTTCGTGGGTTGAAGCCTCCATCAACGTGGATGTACGATAGCACCACCTATCGGAACCACGCCAAAAACATCTGTGTCTCCAATTGCGTTTGAATCCTCCAAACCCTTCCCTTTACCTTCTTGCAAGTTGCATGCTTTAATTTCCGCTGCTCATATACTCTTTGCATGCTTGCTTGAATTGTGTGATGATTGCTTGACTTGTCCAAAGATTGCTAAAATCTGCCAAACTCTAAAATTGGGAAAATGTTAAGTTTTTAATTGGTTAAGTAGTCTAATCGCCCCCCTCTAGACATACTTCAAGGTCCTACATAATCCTATTCTCGAGGTCTTGTTACTTGACCATGGCGAACCTACGAACTATGAGGAAGCGATGATGAGCCCAGATTCCGCAAAATGGATTGAGGCCATGAAATCTGAGAGGGGATCGATGTATGAGAACAAAGTGTGAACTTTGGATGACTTGCCAGATGATCGGCAAGCCATCGAGAATAAATGGATCTTCAAGAAGAAGACTGACGCTGACGGTAATGTTACTGTCTACAAAGTTGACTTGTTGCAAAAAAAATTCAACAAGTTCAAGGGGTTGACTACGATGAGACTTTCTCACCCGTAGCGATGCTTAAGTCTGTCCGAATCATGTTAGCAATTGCTGCATTTTTTGATTATGAAATTTGGCAAATGGATGTCAAAACTGCATTCCTGAATGGATTTCTAGAAGAAGAGTTGTATATGATGCAACTAGAAGGTTTTGTCGATCCAAAATGTGCTAACAAAGTGTGCAAGCTCCAGCGATCCATTTATGGACTGGTGCAAGCCTCTCGGAGTTGGAATAAACATTTTAATAGTGTGATGAAAGCATATGGTTTTATACAGACTTTTGGAGAAGCCTGTATTTACAAGAAAGTGAGTGGGAGCTCTGTAGCATTTCTAATATATATGTGGACGACATATTGTTGATTAGAAATGGTATAGAGTTTCTGGATAGCATAAAAGAATACTTGAATAAGAGTTTTTCAATGAAAGACCTCGGTGAAGCTGCTTATATATTAGGCATCAAGATCTATATAGATAGATCAGGACTCTTAATTGGACTTTCACAAAGCACATACCTTGATAAAGTTTTTAAAAAGTTTAAAATGGATCAAGCAAAGAAAGGGTTCTTGCCTGTGTTACAAGGTGTGAAGTTGAGTCAGATTCAATGCCCGAACACTGCAAAAGATAGAGAGAAAATGAAAAATGTTCCCTATGCTTCAGCCATAGGCTCTATCATGTATGCAATGATGTGTACTAGACCTGATGTGTGCCTTACTATTAGTTTAGCAGGGAGGTACCAAAATAATCCAGGAGTGGATCACTGGACAGCGGTCAAGAACATCTTGAAATACCTGAAAAGGACTAAGGATATGTTTCTAGTTTATGGAGGTGACAAAGAGCTCGTCGTAAATGATTATGTCGATGCAAGCTTTGACACTGATCCGGATGATTCTAAATCGCAAACCGGATACGTGTTTATATTGAACGGTGGAGCTGTCAGTTGGTGCAGTTCTAAACAAAGCGTCATGGCGGGATCTACGTGTGAAGCGGAGTACATAGCTGCTTCGGAAGCAGCGAATGAAGGAGTCTGGATGAAGAAGTTCATATCTGATCTAGGTGTCATACCTAGTGCATCAGGTCCAATGAAAATCTTTTATGACAATACTGGTGCAATTGCCTTGGCAAAGGAATCCAGATTTCACAAGAGAACCAAGCACATCAAGAGACGCTTCAATTCCATCCGTGACCAAGTCCAGGTGGGAGACATAGAGATTTGCAAGATACATACGAATCTGAATGTTACGAATCCATTGACTAATCCTCTCTCACGAGCAAAACATGATCAACACCAAGATTCCATGGGTGTTAGAATCATTACTGTGTAATATAGATTATTGACTCTAGTGCAAGTGGGAGACTGAAGGAAATATGCCCTACAGTCAATAATAAAGTTATTATTTATTTCCTTAATCTTTTTCTAATGATAATAAAGCACAGATTGACTTTGTCAGGTTCACCATCACTATACACTTCTTCCCGTTAATTTACGCTTTCAATTCGAATTTAAAACGCACAGGGCTGGCCATCGCCCATGGCATCACCCATCCTCTTTGGTATGTGATCGATACCGTAAAAGTCTATAAGCTTCCAAAAATCAATCAATAGTCCTGATTAGATGCACTTTCATCAGAAATTATCTGTGTAGAACATGAGTTTGAGTCAAACTTCACCTTCCTCGCCGCCTTTGCTACCCTCCAATAAATATCGGTTCCCATAAAGAGGGGAGTAGAGAAGCGGACGAGGATGTGTACACCGAGATCAATCCCAGTGTGAATTTTATCAAACGTCGGTGCCCCTCCTGCCTAGCGGAGCTCTGAGCCGAGTGAGCCCTGCGTGACGGCACCCTTCTTCCCGACCGTCTCGGCACACCACAGGCTGCCACCGCGTACCTCATGCCTCCTCCTCTCTCTCGACTGCGCTGCCGCCCCGGCTACTCGCGCGCCCGTTGCCTCTTGCTCCTGCGCGCCACCGTTAGAGCTCGGTCCGGACGGAGAGGACCAGCCATGGCGAGGTGGCAGTAACCATGGCGTCAGCTGCGGGTCCTAATCAGAGGGGGAAACAAAGGGAAAAGCTATGGGGCCTCACGGTGAAGCCGCCGGCGAGGTCGGTGAGGCCGGGGAAGCAGCAACGGCAAGGTAATCGACGACGAACGATGATACTCGGACTTGGAGTTGGAGGATGATGGCGAGGGCTTCAGGGTGAATTCGGCCGAGTCCTTGCGCTGGGAAGGAGATCAAGGTTGCGGACCTCCTGGACAAGGTTGTTCGTGGCGGGGAAGCCGGTGGCCGTGTGTGCTGCGCGCCGGTGGCCATGCATGCTCTGCTTGTGCCTGCCTGCACCCAGCCGTGTGTGCGCTAGTCCTCCTGTGGGCTGCAATTTGCACCATGACTCGCTGAGCTTGACCCGTCGGTCCTAGCTCCAGCTGTACCGTGGCCCGTGGAGTTCAGCGCCACCGCATCAGCCATCACACGGAACTGCTACTGCTGCTCTTGTGCTCTAATTTTCTTCGATGCTTAAGCAAAACTAATGAAGAGAGAGAGAGAGAGAGAGAGAGAGAGAGAGAGAGAGAGTATCGATGGTTACAAGAGCATAGGAATCAGAGGATAGGATAGGCACGTGTGTGGTGGAAAGAAATCAAAGATTTTTAGTGTAAAATATAATTGCTTTCCTATTGCAGCACGGCGCTGGAGCATGGCAGGAGCGGCGCGGCACGGCGCGATGCTGGAGACGGGCTCGGGACGGGGAGAGATATGAGAGAGATACAGATTTTTGTGACAACTAGCTGTTTGTGCATGTAGTCAGATGGGGACACAGAGAGAGATGAGGTGATATTCCTTTGTCCTATGCTATTGTTCGATGAGATGAGATGGAGCAGGTTGTTTGATGCTGCTTATAAGATGGATCAATGGGGTTGACAGAAATCAGAGTGAGAAGAGAGTTGTGGTGATTTTTCTAATTTTATGATGATGATCTTCGGTGTTAGTGCTACTACTATTGGAGCTGAACCAGAGGCGCACTATATTGAGTTCTTTGCAGATGAAAAAGAGAGAGGAAGATCGTGTTGCATAGTGCTTGCTTATGATGTTTATCTGACGGTAAATTTGTTCGTTTGTTTGTTACAACAGACGCAAATAAACGGATTTACTGAGTGACTAAAACACAGTTCCGATGTAATTTAATAAGACTATGTTTGGGTTACCACAAAAGTGAACCGATGATGTAGTGAGGATGTACTCAAGCTGAGCTATACACCAAATATTAACCCAGATTAGCCTTTTGATCCCAATGCTCATATAAAGTGTTGTTAAGTATTGGCTCGAATCCTTCCTTTTGACGAAGACCCTCAATTCAAGTAATTCAAAACTTCTTAGTTCGTAACATTTGATGCATGAATTCTTGTTCGTACTTTAATTTTGTTTTACTATTTTTAGGGTAATCGCTACTTTATTTATTCTTTAGTTCACGACCATTTCGTCCAAAATACGTCGTGGATACGTCGGGGATAGAAAATTGGTATACATTAAACCAAGTTTTTGACAACTTATTAACACAACCTTCGCTCACAAGAATACTAGTCGCTTTGTTTGCCGGTTGCCTCGACCAGATCACCCGGTGCTCATTCACACCAGCAAGCAACTCCTTGATCTCTTCTATAAGAGGGCTAAACCTTGAACGGTCTTGATCTCTTGATTGGGAAGCAAGTGCCACACCTTGATTGTTTATCTTGAGACAAAGTTTTTCAACACCCAATTCCATCGCCAAGTGAACACCTGTTGAGACATTTGAGTGCTAATAAATTACTTTTCTGTTTTCTAAACATTATGTTGCATCCTTTGCAACGCACGGGCATATGTGCTAGTTCATGATAAATGTCTATTATTCATGCTATAATTGTATTAACCGGAAACATAATACATGTCTGAATACATAGACAAACAGAGTGTCACTAGTATGCCTCTACTTGACTAGCTCGTTGATCAAAGATGGTTAAGGTTTTCTAATCATAGACATGAGTTGTCATTTGATAAACGGGATCACATCATTGGGAGAATGATGTGATTGACTTGACCCATTCCGTTAGCTTAGCACTTGATCGTTTTAGTTTACTGCTATTGCTTTCTTCATGACTTATACATGTTCCTATGACTATGAGATTATGCAACTCCCGATTACCGAAGGAACTCTTTGTGTGCTACCAAACATCACAACGTAACTGGGTGATTATAAAGGTGCTCTACAAGTGTCTCCGATGGTGCTTGTTGAGTTGGCATAGATCGAGATTAGGATTTGTCACTCCGATTGCCGGAGAGGTATCTCTGGGCCCTCTCGGTAATGCACATCACTATAAGCCTTGCAAGCAATGTGACTAATGATTTAGTTGTGGGATGATGCATTACATAACGAGTAAAGAGACTTGCCGGTAATGAGATTGAGCTAGGTATTAAGATACCGACGATCGAATCTCGGGCAAGTAACATACCGATGACATCAGGAACAACGTATGCTATTATGCGGTTCAACCAATAAAGATCTTCGTAGAATATGTAGGATCCAATATGGGCATCTAGGTTCCACTATTGGTTATTGACCAAAGAGGTGTCTCGGTCATGTCTACATAGTTCCCGAACCAATAGAGTCCGCACGCTTAACGTTCGTTGACGATATAGTATTATATGAGTTATGTATGTCGGTGACCGAATGTTGTTCGGAGTCCCGGATATGATCACGGACATGACGAGGAACTCCGGAATGGTCCGGAGATAAAGATTCATATATGGGATAATAGTTTTGGTCTCTGAAAGGGTTTCAGAATTCACCGGAAGGGGTTCCAGATGTTTCCCAAAATGTTTGGGTACGAGAACACTTTATTTGGGCCAAAGGGGAAAGCCCACAAGGTTTTTGGAAAGCGCAAAAGGAAGTTTTGCGGAGTCCAGGGGCCAGACGCCAGGAACCCTGGCGTCTGGCCCTAGAGTCCGAGAAGGACTCTTGCCTTTCGGGTGAAACCGACTTTGTGGAGGCTTTTACTCCAAGTTTCGACCCCAAGGCTCAACATATAAATAGAGGGGCAGGGCTAGCACCAAGGAGATATCAAGAAACACCAAGCCGTGTGCCGGCAGTCCCGTTCCCTCTAGTTTATCCTCCACCATAGTTTCCGTAGTGCTTAGGCGAAGCCCTACGGAGATTGTTCTTCACCAAGACCGTCACCACGCTGCCGTGCTGCCGGAACTCATCTACTACTTTGCACGTCTTGCTAAATCAAGAAGGCAAGGACGTCATCGAGCTGAACGTGTGCTGAACGCAGAGGTGCCGTATGTTCGGTACTTGATCGGGGCGGATCGTGAAGGTGTACGACTACATCAACAACGTTGATAAACGCTTCCGCTTAGCAATCTTCAAGGGTATGAAGATACACTCCCCTCTCGTTGTTATGCATCACATAGATAGATCTTGCTTGAGCGTAGGATTTTTTTTGAAATTACTATGTTCCACAACAAAAATGTCCGTGGAGATCATATGTACTAAACCTAGAGTAGTCTCAAATTTGAAGAGGGTCCAAAAATTCTTAATAAAATTATATTTACTAAACCTAGAATATCTCGTTCGTCCTCTACTTGGGGGAAGAGTGTCTGGTTTGTACACTTTGTTCATCAAGTTTTTGTCGTAACAATCTCAATGTTTTACCACACCCTACAGGTGTCCAATGAAGGCACCATGCATAGTTTCGACCCTTTCCGAGCTCGTTTGCATGCTCAAGCTTTTTGCCCTTTTTAGTTGCCAGAAAATCAATTAATGCCGCGAAAATAGCAAACCTACTAAAAATGGTAATTTTTAGCATGGGGCTTGCAATAGTGTCTATTACTCATGGGAAAAGTTTGAGGTCGAAATGATTGAAAAAATTGTAGTTGTTTACGTAAGGCGGCGGTTTTCTGTTTTAAACCCTGACACTTTGTGGGAGAGTGTCCCATTTGTACACTATGTGCATCAACTTTTTGCCGTAATGATTTGAACTTTTACCACACCCTACATGTATCCAACGAAGGCACCATGCAAAGTTCATCCCTTTTCAACTCGTTTGCATGCTCAAAGCTTTTTGCCATTTTTAGTTGTCGGAAAACAATTAATGTCACGAAAATAGCAAACCAACTCAAAAGTGGCAATTTTTTAGCACGGGGCTTGCAATAGTGTCTATTACTCATGGAAAAAGTTTGAAGTCGAAATGATTTAAAATTGTAGTTGTTTGTGTAAGGCAGCAGTTTTCCATTCAAAACCCTGATACTTTGTGGGAGAGTGTCCGGTTTGTACACGACGTGCATCAAGTTCTGCCTTAAGAATCTCAAATATCTACCACACCCTACAGGTGTCCAATGAAGTCAACATGCAAAGTTCCATCCCTTTCCGAGCTCGTTTGCACGCTCAAAACTTTTTTCCCTTTTTAGTTGCCGAAAAATAAATTAATGCCATGAAAATAGCAAAATGACTCAAAAGTGGTAATTTTTTAGCACCGGGCTCTAGATGTTGTGTACTAAAGGCTTTAGGTTAAAATTAATTTAAAAAATATGTTGAATGGTGTAAAAGATGATGTAGTGGTGCTTTCTTAGAAGTGGTGGGCGCCTGCCACCGCTTTAGCCCTTTCAGGTCGCGGGTAATACGCATGGCCCTTCACTACTTCTCCACTACATTCGTGGGCAGTTCAGTTTTCACCCAAAATGGTCCGCATCAAAATAGTACCTCCCATTCACCCCCGCCCCGCGCGCCCATGGCCCCAAAATACCTTCCCTCCTTGCTGCCACAACCCTCCTCCCCGCCATGGCCTTCGAAGCCGCTGCAGGCATCGCCTCCTCCCCCAACACCGGAGGCGTCTTGTCGCCGTAGAAGTTGTGCTCCTCCTCTGCCAACATCGGAGGCCTCACACCACCTTCAGACGCCAGACATGCCACCTCTACAGTATGTTCAGATTTGTGTTTAGGGTAAATACTAGTAGGTTAGAAATACATGCCAATGTTTCTTGGTGTTACTTGTGTTCATTGTAATATAAGTACACATTTGATTGATATTTTCTGTAGGTTAATTTTGAGTATTGCATCTTGGTGTTAGTTGTGCTTAGAGTAAATATGAGTAGTTTAGAATTAAGATCCATTCTAGTGTAGTTGGCTTCTATTTGCAGGTATTTCCATTTCGCCGAAATTCTGGCACTCGTTATGTCCTCCTTTTAGCAAAAGTCATCTTGAATTTGTTCTTTCATATTTTTCCTAGGGTGCATTCTAGTATGGTTGGCTTCTATTTGCAGGTATTGACATGAGTGCCAATGTTTTTGTGAAACATTGATTCATTTCTGTTTTGCTGAATTTCTGGCACTCAGTATGTCCTCTATTTAGCAAAGTTCATGTAAATTTTTTGTCTCATATTTTGCCTACGATGCATTCTAGTGTGGTTGGCTTCTACTTGTATAAATTGACAAGAGTGCCAATGTTTCCACGAAACGTTGATTCATTTCGGTCTCGCTGACTTACTGGGACTCGTTATGTCCTCTTTTTAGCAAAGCTCATGTCAATTTTTTTCTTTCATATTTTGCCTAGGATACATTCTAGTGTGGTTGGCTTCAACTTGCAGGTATTGACAAGAGTGCCAATCTTTTCACGAGACGTCGATTCATTTCCGTTTTGCCAAATTTCTGACTCTCATTATGTCCTCTTTTTAGCAAAGGTCGTGTCAATTTTTTTATTTCATATTTTCCTTTTATGCTTTGTGACCCATAATTGCCACACTAAATTTTAGCAAACGCAACACATGGATTCTGAAGAACCATCTTCTATGGACCCCGTCGCTGCGCATCGTAAAAAGGGCCAAACTAGAAAGAAGAAATCGACCGATGAACATTCTGTCGATAAGGCACCAAGAGAAGATGTGGTGAATGTTTCAGCCGGTTCGCGCGTATGGCGAATGATTGAGCTAGGTAAACCAATGTTACCCCAACATAAGTTGAGTGCACTCAGCACTGAAACTCGGCTTCTACACAAAGATGTGGTAGCTAGGTCAAGAAAGGATGAGATGAATTACATCCCCAATGTTATAGATGGTCTTTGATTCGTCGACACATGCCGTACTGATAAAATATTTCTTGGGTTTGAGAGTGTAGTCATCGATAATATTTTCTATGTGGATGTAGTCAGGCCATCCTTAATGAGGCTTTGGTCACTCGGGCTTGCTACAAATCCATTAATGTAGTAGTTGCCTTCCTTGATCCGTATATCATGCATTTTGCCAATGCCGATTCTGATAAAGGCAATGCGCCATCGCGACTTACCTCCATCGGACCATTCTTCGTAGTCCTCGGCACAAGGACAACTTTATCGTGCCTTAATTCAAAATGTAAATTCATTCCTTTATGCTTTCACATATACCTGACTACTTTTATCTCAATCTCATTCATGTTACATTGTTGATAGATCCCAATGTATCTATAATTTTTGCTTGTTCCATGCTATTGTAGAATCAATCTTGGATGTTTTATACGCAATTATATGCAATTTTAAATCATTTTTGGGGACTAATTTATTAACCTAGTGCCCAGTGCAATTTTTGTTCTTTTACTTGTTTTTGGCTTTTCAGAAAAACAATATCAAACAGAGTCCAAACGAAGAAAAATCTTTGGATTAATTTCTCTGGACTAGAACGGACCCACGAAGATTTGTGATAAGACCAGAAGAGCCATGAGGGAGTGGCAAGCTTGCTAGGGGGCACCCCCAGGCTTGTGCGCTCCTCATGGCACCTCTTGAACTAATTCCGCTTCTATAAATTCCCAGATATTCTCAATATAATAGAGAGCCACCCAAAACACGTTTTTTCGCTGCCGCAAGCTTTTGTTCTTCCGTGATCCCATCTGGAGGCCTTTTTCGGTACTCTGCCGGAGGGGGAATCGATTTTGGGTGCAAGTATGAGAGCCACCCAAACCAAAGTCCAAGCTTTTGTTTTGAAATTTACTTTATTACCTACCAGTATGAGATTTAATATTTGCAAGTAACGGTCGAGGGGATTTACAACCCCCTTGTTCGTGTTGGGTGCAAGTATCTGCTTTTGTGTGCGCAGGTGCTTCTAATGAGGTTCTGTGTGGTTCTCCTACTGGATTGATAACCTTGGTTCGTAACTGAGGGAAGTACTTATATCTAATGTACTTCTTTATTCTCTCCTCTTCGAGGAAATCCCAACGCAGCTCACAAGTAGCGGGAAGAATTTATGGTGTCGTTGCCGGGGAGACATCACCAAAACTTATCAAGTACCTTCACACAAACTATTATCTACTTGATCTTATTTTTATTTGCCTTTGCCTCTCGTTTCATATCTCCCACTTCTAATTTTTTTAGACATAAAAATATCTTTTTGCTTGTTGGACTAGGCCACAATAACCCTGGGCAACATATGGACCGTTGTAACCATGGTCCTGCTGCCTGCTGTAGTGACCATGCCCCCCTAGTGTCTGTATGATCCATGGGCCTTCTACGGGACATAGATGATTTTTGGCCCATCAGTAGCGCGGGTAGCCGCGCTACTGATATGGCGCTACAACTAAAGCTTAGCAGTAGCGCCTGCTGGCACGCGCTACTGATATATCTACTTAGTAGTAGCGCTTTCCCAGACAACCGCTACTGGTAATTACTAGTAGCGCTTCTCTCCGCCCGCGCTACTACTATTTTTCCGTATTCTGTTTCTTTTAAATTTTAGGTCGTATTCATACACCTTTATACAATTTTTCATACAATAGCAATTTAGAGATTGTTTTTACATTATAATGAGTTATTAAATCACTAGGTGAAAGAACCGCGGATTAGTTTCAAATGGATGGCTTCTAAGTGATCAAGTCATGGATTATCACGATAATCCATGACTTGATCACTTAGGACCCATCCACTTAAAACTACTCCTCGGATCTTTCACCCATTGATATAATAACATACTCATCATCATCATCATCATCATCATCATCATCATCATCATCATCAGATTAATATAAAACTCTTGCATCATATCATCATGAACAACACTATTACCACCAACACTATTTAATCATCATAGTCATAGCTAATCACCACCAACATTAGCTAATATTAATCGTCATAGTCATCACCACCAACACTCATTCTAGCTAGCTAATCACTCCTACTACTCTCTCTCAAGTAAAATAGCATAGAACATGTGGAGCGCTCCTAATTCATCGTATTGAAGCATGCAGATGAACCTGTCTCCTAATTGTGGGCTGCGCTTCTGATTGCTGCCCCAAGTACTTCTCTGCGATTCTTCACAATTTTGTTCCAGTCTTTGACTATTAAGACTTGCTCGCTTCTAGAAATCCTAAATGCACTCATGTGCAATGTAGGAAGTCTTGGTCGTATGCTAACCATGGACATGCGACCTTTAGCATCAATCCACTGAGGCACAACTATCATCGGGAGTCCCTATTGAAGATCATCGTAGTAACATACTTAGCAATGAAGTTTAGCTTAAAAAATAATGTATGCAAAAGATGCACCGACGACAAATAGTAAAAATCTTACCATCTTCCCTAAATAGATGTGACCGTAGTTTAGTACGAACACTATTGGTCGCACGTTTTGAGTACTAAGATTTCTAAGTCCAGGAAAATAATTTGTCTTGATAGTTTGAAGATCCTCAAGCCATGAAACATAATGACTTGTCTCCTCGCAGTTTAGTTCAGCCCTGGGACAGTAGTAGGTCCTGTCTACCAAGCACTGGACATGTTTGCTTGAATGGAAAAGCTGTCAATAGAAATTAGTTGTCAAATATTTTTGAATAAACAATAGCCAAGACATAAATATGGTTGAGAAACTTACATAATGGTATAACTGGAGGCGTCTGCACATCGACCCAGATGTCGATATTATCTTCAATATCATCTTCCGGATGAATATCAAAGGTGATAAGCATATCAGGCTCAAATGCATAAGCCTTGCATAGTGCTCTCCATTGTTTGCATTCAAGTTGGGTGTAGGTGTCTGTATTGTATAATTTTGCGGGAAAACTATAACCATGCTTGGTCCTCAAGTTAACTCTTTTTACCTCCATAGTTTCCATAGTACTGGAACCAAACTTATCCAAGACATATATTCTTGCATGGCAGGGGATACACTAGTAGAATAGTAAAAAAATTAACTTATAAGTTGAAGCAGAAGAACATAAGTCATGCTTAATTACGAAAAAAGACTTGTCGTTGTGACTTACTGTATGCACTTTGAAGGTGTCATCCAGCTTGATGCTAAAGCGCCTACCACCAACTAGGTGAGGCCTGTCGCACATGCCGTGCTTGTCTTTGCAGTATTCGCATATACCGAATTCCTTTTCATCGTCAGACATTTCCTATGTTCATAGTTGAAACATTAATTAAAAATCGACCAAAGGCAACTACCAGGGAACTCAACACACAGATCACTATTACTCAATATGCAACGGGTTGACTTTAGGTCTGTTGAGTCTTCCTTCCTAAACTCTCATCTCACGTATATGGTGGGCACTCCCTCTCTGATATTGTGACCGTTGGTGATGGTTGCTACTCCTCCTTTCCCAAGTGCATTTCAAATATCTAGCACAAGGAAAAGAAGGAGAAGCGACCCCCACGACAACAGTCGGCATTCTTCTTCTCTCATATATGGTGGACACTCCATCACCGATTTTTCGATCGTTGATGATGGGTCGCTAATCCTTCTTCCCCTAGTGCATAACAAAGGTCTAGCACAAAGAGAAGAAGTAAAAGCGACCCCCACGACAATAGTCGACATTCTTCTCTCATATATGGTGGAGACTCTCCCTCACCAATTTTTGGACTGTCATGTATGGAGCCTCGACAGACTTAAAGTCAACTCGAAATGTCGTTTAATTCTCTTTCTAGAAAATCCGGGGCACTCGATATTTCCTACATATTCTAGCACAAGTCATGCTTAAATTCATGGAAAAATCCAGCATGACCTTTGCTAAAATAGGACATATCGAGAGCTTGAAATTTGCCGGAACAGAAATGAATCAACACTTCGGCAAAACATAGGTCACTCGCAAATGAATGAACACTTCGCACATGAGCATAAACGGGTGCTCATTGCATTTCAATGGTTCAATATTGACAAAAACATTTCAAGATATATTATAACTAAATACCCTAGTTCAGACATAGAGGAAGGTGGAGAAGGAGGAGGTGGAGTTTTAGCTCACCGACTCGGGTGTGGAGGAAGTGGAGGTAGCTCGGATGACGATCACTCCAAGGAGACACGACTAAGCCTGCATATTCCACTGAGTAAAATTTTAATTAGATCACCAAATCTCATATAGTATTCTTTGATGACAAAGTGATAATGACATAAAAAATAAACTAGTTTTATTAATTTTCTTACTAAAAATAAACTAGTTCTATAGTAAAATTTTAATTAGATCATCAAATCTCATATACCTAAATTTTCTTACTAAAAATAAACTAGTTATATTAATTCAACTAGTTCAACTTAACACTTACTATACCTAAAAATAAACTAGTTCTTACTAAAAATAAATTAGTTCTTACTAAAAATAAACTAGTTCTATTAATTTAACTAGTTCAACTAAGCAATTACTATAAATAAAAACAAGCTAATTCTTACTAAAAATAAACTAGTTCAACTAGTTCTATTAATTTAACTAGTTCAACTAAGCAATTACTAAAAATAAAAATTAAAAAAATTCTTACTAAGAACAGTGGGCGGCCAGAGGAGGAAGGAGGAGTGGGCGACCGGAGGAGGAGCGAGGAGGGGGCGACCGGTGGAGGAGGGAGGAGGGGGCGGCCGATGGAGGAGGGAGAAGGGGCGGCCGGAGGAGGAGGGCGTGGCCGGTGGAGGAGGGAGGAGGGGCGCCCGATGAAGGAGGGAGGAGGGGAGGAGGGAGGAGGAGGGAGGAGGGAGTACCTCAGTGGAGGAGGAATGGCGGCTGCGGGCGACAGCGTTCGTCGGGGAACGACGGCGGCGGCGGACGACGGGGGCACAGGGGAGAGAGTGAGTGAGAGGGAGAGTGAGGGGGTCTCTGTCGCGCGGGGGACAACAAGGTAGGGATAGTAGTAGCGCGTGTCGAAGAAAAGCGCTACTACTATGGAGAATATAAGTAACGCACTATCTGGATACGCGCTACTACTAAGTGGGGCTAGTCATTATGCACAGTTCAAACTTAGCAGCAACGCGTTTTGCTAAAACGCGTTGCAGCGGAAAGGATAGCAGTAGCGCGTCTTACTGACATGCGCTACTACTAAGTAGCAGCAGCGCCTCATTTTACCCAGTGCTACTGCTAAGATTCTGTGTATAGGCTTTTTCCTAGTAGCGATGGGACGTACTATTCATGGACCAATAGTGGTCCGCAATTTGGGCCATAAACGGTCTAGAATGGGAATCATCTGTTTATGGGCCGGCCATAATGGGCCGTTAATAGGCCGATACGTATAACATGCTCAATTCTATTGACAGGCATACCAGGTCATTAATGGGATGTATTAGATGACGGTATGAAAATGGTCCACTGGATTAACGGGCCACAAACGGGTTGACTGTAACCACGGGCTGAATTTGGCCCATCAGTGGAACAGGCCAGTAACGGACCGTAAGTAATCGTATGCTAGAAATGATCCTAAGAATAAATGGGCCCTTAGAAGGCTGAAAGGTAACACGGACTGGAAATGGCCCAACGGAATAATGGTCCGTCAATGGGTATAAAGTGATTTACTATTCATTATGGGCCAGTTTCACCATAGGCCGTTAAAGGGCCCTAATTTACAAAGGGTCTCATATGGGCCGAAAGACGTCATGGGCCATACATGGGCCGGAAGTTACAACAGGCTAGAATCATATTGGGGGGCCTAGATGACGCTACTGGGCCTAATTCGGATAGGAAATAATGGGCCATGAGTTAGCAGGCTATAAATGGGCTATATGCAAACAGGCCGTTAACAGGCTTTCGTGGCCCAGCCCGCTACATTTTGACCAAGTGAAACGGGCTGGCCTTTTTAACTTAAATGGGCCACTGTTGGGACTTGCCCCGTGTCAACATGTCATAGGCGCCTCCTGTCCATTAGGTAGTTGACATCTGTCCCAACGCGGAACTGACACATTGTAAGGGCATATTTATCCTTAGTAGTTTTGGTGGTTGACGACAATGCTTTTGCGGACTAATCGTGTGCATTGAGCATTTCAGATATATCATGTCTAAAGACAAGACGATTTGGTGTCCCTCGAAGACTATTGAAGACGATATTTCTCTATGTTTCTTTTCGGTGGATTTGAGTCGTGGGAAAGCCGTACTATTAAGAGGGGGTCCGCGTTGGAAAGGTTTGGGTGGAATCTCATGTACACGTATGTTCCTTTTGCACCACCTTTCCTTTGGCTCTTTGGAGTATCCTCCGTCTTTCCATGTCTAGGCAAAATGAAGGACTCCTATGTTGATGTACTGAGTCAGGCGGTAGTACTGCTCCCCAGAGTGGTACTACTGCATGCCCTTGTGGTAGTACCGACATCCAGCACGGTAGTACCATGAGTGCTCATGGTAGTACCGCTCCGTGGGAGCGGTAGTACCGTGGCTTCAGGACAAGCTCTGCTGCCCGAGCGGTAGTAGGGGAGGATGTAATTTTTTACATTCGCGCCCAACGCGGTAGTACCGCACCTTCGGCGTGGTAGTACCGTGAGCTTTGGCTAGGCACAGAAGCATGAACGGAAGTAGGGGCGGATGTAATTTTTTACATCCGCTCCCTACGCGGTAGTACCATGTCGTATTTTTGCATAGACCTAAACTCAATGGAAGTAGTCACGGATGTAATTTTTTATGTCTGTGCCTTCTCTAGCTTGACTATCCCTACCTTGCGATAGTACTGCGCCAGTGGTTCTACCGCTCCCTGTCTTAGCACAGCAGGTCTAATCCTCGCCCCTGTCGTGCCAGCGGTAGTACCACGGCCCGCCGCGGTAGTACCACAGGCCCGTGCGGTAGTACCGCTTGTATGGTGCGATAGTACCGCGTGTCACAGGCTGTGTTGGTGGATAATGGTTGGATTTGTTCTTCCACTATATAAGGGGAGTCTTGTTCTCCGAGTAGACCACCTCTTCCACCTCCAAGCTCCATTGATGCTCTAAGCTCCATTTTCACCCGATCTCTCTCCCTAGCCAATCAAACTTGTTGATTCTCTAGGGATTGGTTGAGAAGGCCTCGATCTACACTTCCACCAAGAGAAATTTGATTCCCCCCACTAATCCCTTGCGGATCTTGTTACTCTTGGGTGTTTGAGCACCCTAGACAGTTGAGGTCACCGCGGAGCCATAGTCCATTGTGGTGAAGCTTCGTGGTCTTGTTGGGAGCCTCCAATTAAGTTGTGGAGATTGCCTCAACCTTGTTTGTAAAGGTTCAGTCGCCGCCTCTAAGGGCGCCAATAGTGGAATCACGACATCTCGCATTGTGTGAGGGCGTGAGGAGAATACGGTGACCCTAGTGGCTTCTTGGGGAGCATTGTGCCTCCACACCGCTCCAACGGAGACGTACTTCCCCTCAAAGAAAGAACTTCGGTAACACATCCTCGTCTCCATCGATTCCACTCTTGGTTATCTCTTACCTTTACTTGTGCAAGTTTTATTGTGTTACATCCCTTGCTTGCCTGTGTGCTTATTATTGTTGCATCATATAGGTTGCTCACCTAGTCGCATATCTAGACAACCTACTTTGATGCAAATTTTAATTTGGTAAAGAAAGGCTATTGTCTATTCACCCCCCTATAGTCAACTATCTCGATCCTTTCAATTGGTATCTGAGCGGAAGCCGGCTTGACATCACTTAGCTTGAATCTCTTGAGCATGTCTTGAGTGTATTTGGCTTGGTTGATGAAGGTTCCTTCTCTTCTTTGCTTGATTTCGAACCCGAGAAAGAACTTCAACTCTCCCATCATAGACATCTTGAACTTTGAGGTCATGAGAGCGGCAAATTCCTCATTGAAAGCTTTGTTAGGGGAACCAAAGATAATATCATCAACATATAGTTGGCATACAAACAACTCCCCTTTGACCTTCTTAGTTAAAAAGAGTGGGGTCGATTTTCCCAATTTCGAACCCACTATCTTGCAACAACTCGGTAAGGTGCTCATACCACGCACATGGGGCTTGTTTAAGGCCATAGAGTGCCTTGTCGAGTTGGTACACATGATCGGATAAGTAGGGATCCTCGAACCCCAGGGGTTGTTTGACATACACCAACTCATTAATAGGACCATTAAGAAAAGCACTATTCACATCCATTTGTTGCAACTTGAAATTATGATGAGAAGCATAAGCAATCAACAAACGAATAGATTCAAGGCGAGCAACGGGAGCAAAGGTTTCACCGTAGTTGATACCCTCGACTTGGGAGTAGCCTTGTGCCACCAAACGAGCCTTGTTGCGAACAATGATCCCATGAGCATTTTGCTTGCTCTTGAATATCCACTTGGTTCCAATGACATTGTGATTCCCCGTTGGCCTTGGCACCAATCTCCACACTTGGTTGTTCTCGAAGTTGTTGAGTTCTTCATGCATGTCATTGAGCCAATTCGGATCCTCAAGCGCCTCATAAACCTTTTGGGGTTCGACACAAGAAATAAACACGTGATGTTCACAATAGTTGGCTAATTGTCTACGAGTGCTTACCCCCTTTCTTAGGCTTTCAACCACATTTTCCATGAGACGACCTTTCGTTGTGAGCTTGGAAGCAATCTTCACGGCATGACGCTCTAATTCCTCCTCAGGTGTGAAAAGAGGAGCAGAAACTTGATCATCTTGAGTGCCGTCATGAGCTTGTTCTTGATCTTGAGCTTGCTCTTGATCTTGAACTTTCTCGGAAGGGAGAACTCGACCTTGGGCATCAGTTGGTGGCTCACCACCATCTTGAGGTTGGTCTTGCCCTTGATCTTGTTCACGAGGTTGAGGGCCTTCACTTTGTTCTTTGGAAGCGTGTGGGTCTTGGGTTGGTGATGGATCCACTTGAGTGGAGCATTGTCCTTCTCCTTCGGCCACAAGGGGTTCCTCAATGGGCAGGATACGACCAACACCCATTCTTCTTATGGCTTGGGGAGGAATTTCATCACCTACATCACAAGTACCACTTTGCTCCACTTGGGAGCCGTTATTCTCGTCAAACTCCACGTTACACGTTTCCTCAATGAGTCCTGTGGACTTGTTGAGGACACGGTAAGCATGAGAGTTTGTAGCATAACCAACAAATATGCCCTTGTCGGTGTCCTGGATATGGGGGTATCCAGCCCCGCCTGCCTGCGGCCCACCATGTGGCTCCATCGACAGCCTGGTACGGCCCAGCTTCAGTATCAACAACTCAAGACTCTCATGAGGGGCCAAGCCTCGCGAGGCGGACAACCTAAGGAAACCTGCGCTCTGCACCTGCTTGGCACCTGCCTTGGCCTTGGTCCTCGGGAGCCAGCCTGAGAAGGCCGATCCCCTTGGGCGCCAGGCTTAGGAGGATCACGAGTAGGGAGGCTGGGTAGGTTGAGATCTTTGCACACACACCCCAGAGTTTGAACCTCTCAAGGGTTTGCGGAACCCGTAATCTGACATTTGGCGCGCCAGGTAGGGGTGCATCGGAAATCTTCTACCCCGACTGCCAGATCGCGCCGCTGGCTCTGATGACGGGCGCTCTCCCGTCGACCTAGCCGACGCGCGCTCCCGAAGAAGCGTCGGGGCTGCGCTGCTTCAGCCTCTCCCTGCGGCAGGTGCAGTGGCCGCCCAAGTTCCGACCGGAGATGACGGATCTGACTGCCTTTCTTCAAGCATACGAGGAGGCAGTCTTGGCGGCCGGTGAAGACGACAAAGTGAAGGCCAACTGGCTTCCCATGGCCCTCGTAGGCGCACCGCGCGCCTAGTTACTCAACCTACCGGCATCCTCGGTGGCCTCGTGGGAAGAGCTGCGTGGCCTTTTCCTCGCCCACTACGCGGCACCGGCACCCATGGTCGTCGCAACTCTCTTGGGTGGCTCGCAGGCGCCACCCTCTAACCGCCACATCAAGCAGTTCTATTGGCAAGTAGGCGCCAGCCAGGCGGGCTCGAGGGCTCCCCCGGGGTGGGCGGCGCCCAAGGCCGACCTCACCTTCGGCCTCGAGGATCATCCTGCCGCCACGACGGGAGCAGGCGCGCTCCCGATGCTCTGCACCCCCACCATCTGCAACGTGGCGGTCACCAGAACCCTCATCGACGGTGGAGCCGGCCTCAACGTGCTCTCCCCGGAGGCATTCGGCCTGCTGCACGTGCCACCCAGCCGGCTCCGCCCCTCCAAGCCTTTCTCCGGGGTCGGCGGCAGCTCCACCAGCCCCCTGGGGCAGATCCGCCTCCCTGTCACCTTCGGGACCTGCGACAACTACAACACCAAGCTCATCGACTTTGACATCGTCGGGATCGACCTGCCATACAATACCATTCTGGGGTACCCGGCCTTGGCCCAGTTTATGGCGGCGACCTACCCTGCATACAACCTCATGAAGATGCCCGACAGCAACGGTGTCCTCATGGTGGCGGGGGACACCAAAGGCGTGCTACAGGCCCTCAAGCTCACCTTCAGGTCAGCCGCATCCATGCTACCCGACGAGAAAGGGGGTCAGGAGGCCCCAAAAGCAGCGCCGACCAGGAAGAAGCAATTGTTCTCCCAAGACCGAGCCGAGATGAAGCAAGTGCTGGTCAGTGAGGATGGGGCGGCCAGTGCCATCTTCACCATAGGGGCTGGCCTCCCTCAAGACCAAGAGGAGGCATTGATCAGCTTTTTGCGAGCCAACAAGGATGTATTCGCTTGGGAACCCAAACACCTGGCTGGGGTCCCAACGGGAATAATCGAGCATCGCCTAAGGGTATGCCCAAACGTGCGACCAGTGAAGCAAAAGGCTCATCGTCAGTCCACCGAGAAACATGCCTTCATCATCCAGGAAACCCGCAAGCTACAAGCCGCACGGGTCATCAAAGAGGTACGATACCCGGAGTGGCTGGCAAACCCCGTCATCGTCCCCAAGAAAGGAGGGAAGGAGCGCATGTGTGTCGACTTCACCAACCTCAACAAGGCCTGCGCGCAAGATCCCTTCCTGCTCCCTCGCATTGACCAGATCGTGGACTCTACCGCCGAATGTGACCTATTGTGCTTCTTGGATGCCTTCGCGGGCTACCACCAGATCAAGATGGTCGTGCAGGATGTGGAGAAAACGGCGTTCCTGACCCCCTGCGGGGTGTACTGCTACACCTGCATGCCCTTTGGACTGCGTAATGTCGGGGCAACCTTCCAGCGACTGATGCATATCACCCTGGGCTCGCAGCTCAGGAGGAACGCAGAGGCCTATGTTGACGATATAGTGCTGAAGTCTCGGGAGGACGGGACCCCGATAGCAGATCTGGAGGAGACGTTTGCCAGCCTACGTAAGGTGGATCTTCGGCTTAATCCCGAAAAGTGTGTGTTCGGGGTTCCCTCTGGCAAGCTGCTGGGCTTCTTGGTGTCACACAGGGGGATCGAGGCCAACCCGGAGAAGGTCAAGGCGATAGAGGACATGAGCCCCCCACAGACCCCGAAGGAGATGCAGAAGCTGGCGGGTTGCGTAACCTCGCTTGGGCTCTTCATTTCCAAGCTGGGGGAGCGCGCCCTCCCATTCTTCAAGCTGATGAAAAGGAAGGAGCCATTCGAGTGCACCCTGGAGGCGGACGCAACCTTCCAAGACCTCAAGAGATATTTGACCAGCCAACCAGTAATGGTGGCACCGTGCCCTCTCGAGCCCTTGGTGTTTTATCTGGCAGCGACCCCTCACTCAGCCAGTGCCGCCCTGGTGGCACTAAGGAAGGAACGCCCAGCCAAGAAACCTCAGCAAGATGCACAACCATCGAGCAAGGCACAGCACCCTCAGGACGGTGCGCCTGGGGCCTCGATCGACCCGGTGGTCGACATTCGTCCCGAGGCCATGATCGACCCTGCGGACACTGAGGCTCCTAAGGGTAGACCTCATGAAGCCATGGAGGATCCGCGCCCTCACGAAGAACAAGACTCCGCTGATGCCTCCCCCTCGTTGAGCATCATGTCTACTTTGTCAGCATGGTACTGAAGGAGGCCCGGACGCGCTAGCCCATGCCTCAGAAACTCCTGCTCGCGCTCCTGGTCGCCTCCCGAAAATTGCGCCACTACTTTCAAGGCCACCCCATCAGGGTTGTTTTGGCGTACCCGCTAGAGAGGGTGCTTCGGAGCCCAAATGCTGCCAGGCGAGTTGCTGAATGGAACATCGAGCTTTAGGCATTCAATCTCGAGTTCAGCACCACCAGGGTCATCAAGGGTGCAACCCTCATGGACTTCGTGGCCGAGTGGACTGATGCTCCCGACCATGCTGTCCTCATCTCACCCATCAAGGACAAGTTCAGCTACGCAGTGCAGCTCTGCTTCCAGTAGGGCGAGAAGGTCTCCAACAACATTGCAGAATTCGAAGGCTTGCTCGCCAGACTCAGGGCCACGGCCGCGCTAGGAGTGAAGCACCTCACCATCAAGGGCGACTCTCAGCTCCTCCTCAACTTCTCCAACATGGAGTACACGCCCAAGGACGAGCACATGGAGGCGTACCTAGAAGAGGTGCGCAAGATGGAGAAGTGGTTCATGGGCATGGAGCTGCAGTAGATGCCGTGTGGAACGAACAAGGAAGCGGACGACATCGCAAGAGGGCCGCCCGTAGCCTCCCTCGGGAGCCGGGGATGTTTGAGGAGTGACTCTTCAAGCCGTCTGCGACTCCCCACGCCACGACTCCAGCACCGCCTCAAGAGGACTTGTCACAGGCACCCAAGACGGGCGCCCTAGCCTGTGGCCACCCCTTGGGCGCCTGCCTGCTGCTTGCGCTTGAGCCTTAGGAGGGGTGCTGGACCGAAGAGTTCAAGGCGTACTTGCTTTAGGGGACCCTGCCAGAGAAGGAGGAAGACGCCGAGCGCGTGGCCCGTCAAGCTACCGCGTACTGCATCCGGGATGGTGAGCTATATCACGAGAGGCCCAATGATGTTTCGTTGCGGTGCATCTCCAGGGAACAAGGGCTTGAGCTGCTAGCAGACATACATGGTGGGGACTGCGGGCATCATTCCTCGTCACGCACTCTAGTGGGCAAGGCATTCTGTAGCGGCTTCTACTGGCCCACCACGCTCAATGACGCCGCAGAGCTGTCACGCTCTTGTGAAGCATGCCAGTTTCATGCCAAGCAAATCCACCGGCCCACGTAGGGCCTCTAGACAATCCCGCTCACATGGCCGTTCGCGGTCTGAGGGCTGTACATCTTGGGGCCGTTCCCGATACCTCTACATCGCCATCGACAAGTTCAACAAGTGGGCGGAGGTATAAGCCGTGTGCACTATCCCAGCTGGATCGACCGTCAAGTTCATCAAAGGGATCGTGAGCCGGTTTGGGGTCCCCAGCCGCATCATCACCGGCAACGACTTGCAGTTCACCAGTAACCTTTTCAAAACATACTTTGCTAACCATGGAACATAGATATGCTACGCCTCAGTGGCACACCCACGGAGCAACGGCCAGGCCGAGTGGGCCAATGCAGAAGTCTTGAGGGGCCTCAAGACCAAGACCTTCAAGAAGAAGCTCGAGGCCTACGGCAGGGGCTGGCTCGACGAGTTGCAGTCCGTGCGGTGGTCCATCCGCACCACCACGACCAAGCCAACGGGAGAGACGCCGTTCTTCATCGTCTATGGAGCAGAAGCGGTTCTCCCTCACCAGGTCAAGCATCGCTCCACGCGGGTCCTGGCGTTCGATAAGGCATGCTAGGATGCCATGTGGGGGATGGATCTCGTGCTGGGGGAGGAACGCCGCCGACAAGCCTTGCTCCAAGCGGCAAGGTACCGGTAGGCGCTGTGGCGGTACCACTACCGCAGCATCCGCTCCAGGATGTTAGAGATGGGTGACCTCGTCGTGAGATGGGTTCTCTCCAAGGAGGGGTTGCACAAGCTCTCTCCCATGTTGGAGGGCCCGTTTAGGATTGCCCGTGTCTCCAGGCCTGGCGCCGTGCGCCTGGAGACACAGGATGGGGTCCCCATCCAGAACACCTAGAGCATCCAGCACCTCCGGAAGTTCTACCCCTGAAGAAAGGCTCCGGCCTATGAAGCAAGGCTCCGACCTGTGAAGGTCTCCGCTAGTGACACTCTCACGTAATAATGAGTGGGGCTATACACGCCCCGAAGTCTCCTGAGAGTTGCACTAGGGCCTCATGGGGGCTCCCTCCCACGTCTTAGTGGCAGCACTTAGCTCCACGCTTGTGAGAAGACTAGATTAGGTGCCGGACGTGGCCGTTCATTTGCTTTCCGAAGTTGCTTGCAGTTTTTTAGTAACTTGTCAATGGATTTGGTATTTTCGAACCTTGTTTCCTCGAGCTGTTTCCTTCTCCTGAGCTGTTTTTGGCCTAAGGGCATGAGAGAGGTGGCAGTCACCCGTCACTTCCTCTCGCGCGCCCGGCGCGTGGGGCTAGGTAGGTGTGTGCGCCTTGAGCCTGCCCTCGCGCGCACGCACCATGCCGAACCCTGGTGCTTTGGCTTCATCCTCGCGAGGAGCCCTCGATCAAGCTCACGGGCGCCAGCACCCCTCATGTCCGTGCCCCCGGGCAGCGTGACGCAATGCATCAAGTTCGAGCTAATCTATGGCAGGGGGCTCGCATAAGGGGGAGTGAGCCGCTCGTCAGTTTTCTCTTCCTTTGAAGACAGCCCTGCAGCGGCTCTTGAGACCCCAAGGCGTCTTTCGGGGTCTGCACCCATGGCTCCCCGAGAAAGGGGGCCCCATCGAGTACCTCAGGCTAGGTTTTCGTGAGGCAGAAAACTACTACACACATACCAAGCTAAGCTTTCCTACCTTATCTTACTCAGATCGCAAAACATTACAACACAACATCAAGATAGCAAGCGTAGCATCAAGGGAACAACCGCAATAGTTCATTACATGCCCTCGCAGGGTACATCCTTTTTTTTCGAATTACAGGAGAAAGGAAAGGCTAAACAAAGAGGGCCCGAAGGCGTACGAGGTTGGCACCAGCGCTGCATCCTCAAGCAGCGCCTCAAGGTGGCCCAACGCTTCACCAGTTCTCCCATAGGTGACCTGGGGCCGCCGGCCTTGAGTCCAAGTTCGCCGGGCCCTAGCCTCACGCCAGGCTCCTCTCCAGCTTCACTGGAGCACCACGGCGGGACGAACCACCGATGTCGTCAACTCGGGCACGACGACGCGGAGGCTGGTCATAGCCGCGACTGCTCGAGCTCTCATCTAAGGAAGAGCTACTGCCGCGGGAAGAGGAGCGCGCGTCGCCAAGACCAAGCTTGCCTTCGCCACCATCGTTGTAGCTGCCATCCTCCGGGCAGCACCCCACGCGGCGGCCGTCCTCCCTAAACTCCCTCACATAGAGGGTCGCCAGGACATCGTACTTGAAGTGGAGGGTACACCTTCCGCCCAGGCCATGCACGCGGGTGAAAGTCTTCCAGCCATGGTCAGGACCACATTGTCGGAGGCGGCGACCTCGGCACCAACCCACGAAGCTCTGCTACAGCAACCATCTGCCTGCAGCCAGAGACCATCAAGCCCCGAGGAAGGAAGTTCGCCGGAGAAGAAATGCGGAAGCCGGAGCAAGGTGCCGGCCGGGTTCTCTGACCACACCACGAATTCAGGGAGCACGTCCAGCAAAGAGAAGCATGGCCGAGGCGGGCGCACGATCACGGCGCGCCTCCCTTCATCAATGGGGCTGCCCCGAAGCCGGTGGCCCCTGCCGCGAGAAGAGGTGCCATCGCGGGCACCAAGAGGAGTGTCGGCTCTGGGGGTTACGCACCTGCGCCCCCTAGGAGCCGCCGTGGGAACCGTGGGATGCTTGCGGGGGCGGCCGCGACCTCTCTTGGGACGTGGAGCGGCAGGCCCTCCTTGGAAGCCTTCCCCTTCTCGTCCGCTGAAAACCTCCTCGGTGACGCCATGGGCGCAAGGTGGAGAAGAGAAGAAGCAAGCGGAAGCAAGACGAAGGAGAGATGGGCGAGGGGTTCTGCCCCTCCCTCACCTCTATAGCCAAGGGAGGCCAACCGTTAGCCTCCACAACCTCACACCATCATGACCTTCTGCATGCCGCATCGTCCCGTCAAGTCGAGCAGTTGCCGAGGCAGTGTGGGGAAGCGGAGTCACCCACGTCCCATCAATCGCCACGCGTCATCAAGGCCGCAAGCGGTTAGGGCCCGCGGCGCTCCGCACTTGCCCTTTGGCTTTCACTGGAAGCCAAGTCCGAGTGTGCCTTGGGCCTGGGGGCTACTGTCGGCATCCTGGATATGAGGGTATCCAGCCCTGCCTGCCTGCGGCCCACCACGTGGCTCCATCGATGGCCTGGTATGGCCCAGCTTCAACATCAACAACTCAAGACCCTCGCGAGGGGCCAAGCCTCGTGAGGCGGATGACGCCAAGACCCCCGAGGGGATCGGCCTCCTCAGGCTGGCTCCCGAGGGGCGAAGAGTTCTATGCAAGGTTTACCTGACGAGGCTCAGCTGACGTGAGCCATGATGACCAAGGCCAGGTGGGCACCAGGCGGGCGCAGAGTGCAGGTTTCCTCGTTGTGGCAAAGGAGGCAAGCCACAAGCACGGAGTCCCGAGGAATCAACCAAAGGTTTTTATTCTGGTGCATCGAGACCAAGACCGCCAGGACGGAGGTCATCGACGAGCCCACCGCAGCGTCACAACCAGAGGCTTTTCGTAGGCGAAGACTTTTTGTCAGGATAAGCTGTACTACTTGTCCCCTTTCAAATCCGGCCGTTGTGGGATCCCTTCCCGCCAACATTTGGGAAGAGGACCAAGGCCACTATAAACGACTAGCCACCACCATAGAGGCAAGACAAGTCGAACTAGCTCACACCACACCAACTCCCTTGAGCTCAAGAACACCTCACCTCCTGAGGCCAGTTCATCCATTATACTAGTTCATCCTCAGCCCTCTGAGGCAATCCACCAAAACGCTGGAGTAGGGTATTACACCGCAAGGTGGCCTGAACCAGGATAAACTGCTGTGTCTCTTTGTCTCTTTGAGCTTGTCGCGCCAGGCTTAGGAGGATCGCGAGTAGGCAGGCTGGGTCGGTTGAGATCTCTGCATGCACCCCAGAGTTTGAACCTCTCAAGGGTTTGCGAAACCCATAATCCGACAGCCCTCATGATCTCTAGCCTCAAATTTAGACAATCGGACACCTTTCTTGAGAATGAAACACTTACAACTGAACACCTGGAAGTACTTGAGGTTGGGCTTGTTACCGGTGAGTATTTCATATGGAGTCTTGTTCAAGCCTTTGCGGAGATGGAGCCGATTGGATGCATGACATGCGGTGTTGATGGCTTCGGCCCAAAAGTTGTAAGGATACTTGAACTCCGCCATCATGGTCCTTGCCGCATCCATCAACGTCTGATTCTTTCTCTTTGCAACACCATTTTGTTGAGGGGTGTATGGTGCGGAATATTGATGCTTGATCCCCTCATCACTAAGAAACTCATCCAAGGTGTAGTTCTTGAACTCGGTGCCCTTGTCACTTCTTATTTCCAAGATCTTTGCATCGTGTTGACGTTGAGCTTCATTTGCAAAGTCGATGACAGTTTGTTGAGTTTCACTCTTCCTCTTGAAGAAATATACCCAAGTGTACCTTGAGTAATCATCGACAATCACCAAGCAATACTTTCTACCCCCAAGACTATCAAAGGATGGAGTCCCAAAGAGATTCATGTGAAGGAGCTCCAAGGGTCTCTTCGAGTAGATGATAGTCGTGGGAGGGTGAGCCTTCTCATGTAACTTTCCTTCGATACACGCACTGCAAGCACGATCTTTGGCAAAACTAACATTTGTTAGTCCACGGACATGGTCCCCCTTGAGAAGACTTTGCAAATATCTCATATTGACATGGGCTAAACGGCGATGCCAAAGCCATCCCACATCAACTTTAGCCATTAGGCATGTTGCGGTCTTAGTGGGTCGCTCCGAAAAGTTAAATCACATAAAGACCGTTCTCTACATGCCCAACAAAGGCTACTTTAAGAGTCTTGCTCCACAAGAGGGCCACACTATCAATGTCAAAGAATGTGGCAAAACCCACGAGTGCAACTTGACGAACAGAAAGTAAATTGTATGCAAGGGACTTAACAAGCATGACTTTCTCGATCGTGAGATCATGAGAAATGACAACCTTGCCAAGACCCGATACCTTAGAAGACGAGGCATCACCCCACTCGACATTGGTGGGCATAGATGGGATCTTGTGCACGTCCATCACCAAATCCTTGCTTCCAGTCATATGATTTGTGGCTCCACTATCGAGCAACCATGATCCCCCACCGGAAGCAAACACCTACAAGAGATCAATGCTTGGTTTTAGGTACCCATTTTGTAATGGGTCCTTTGATGTTAGTAACAAGGGTCTTAGGAACCCAAATAGACCATTCAATGTACTCACAAGGAGAACCAACAAATTTAGCATAAACATGCCCATCACTAGCACGGCACAACACATAAGAGGGGTTAAAGTCACCGACTTTGTTGGAAGGGGTGGCATTGTTCTTTTTGACATCACCGCCCTTCACATGGTTCTTCTTCTCCTTTGAAGCACCATCTCCCTCCCCACATTATCAACTCTTTCACATTAGCCATTTTTGATGGTACTTGTGCTTCAAAGACGAGTTTTGGTCATGGGCCCAAGGAAAATTCTTCGCGGTGCCATACCAATTGACTCATACATAGGTGGCTCCGGCCATCGCCCTCTCTTCCTGAGAGTTTTTGTTTCGTGTTTTGGTCTTTGTTGTCTTTTGCCTTCTTTCTGTTTCGTGTTTGTGTTGTCTATTGCTCACCTCTTGGTGTGTTCGGTGTCTTGAAGGTTGCATTGCAAAGGATGTTTCCCTCTCTTTTGCGAAATTTGCACTCTCTTGGGGGTATGATACTACCGTGGAAAGCCACGGTACTACCGCATGAGTGGATTGCTCTATGCGTGCACAGTTGCATCCTAGGCGCATGGTACTACCACTTCCATCACGGCAGTAATTTTTTACTACTGCTGGAAGAGCGGTACTACCGCCCAGCGAGCGGTACTTCCGCCCGGGCGGTACTACCGCGATGACCCGCGGTACTACTGCACCGTCGCGAGCGGATGGGGGTTAAGAGTAGGGCAGGTGGAGTTCCAACTCCCCCATACCCATTCATCTCTTTTGCCCACCCCGTCTCTCTCTCTCTCTCTCTCTCTCTCTCTCTCTCTCTCTCTCTCTCTCTCCTGCCCAAGAACGGTGTCGGCGGACCTCACCGGATCTCCGTCTCCGGCCGCTCTCCTCGCATTCCGTGTGGCGGGATCGTTCCCCACCTCGTCCTCTTGCCATGGACCCCGGTATTTCCCCAAGTCCTTCTCTTTTTGTTCCGTTCTTGTGCTTCTAGGTCTTGGGGAGATGCATGTGTTGTTCTTGTGATTTTTGTCTAAATCTGTGCAAGAGGGATTTGTAGGATAATGGTAGTGCAGTAAGCATGCTATTTGGAATGACACAACAATTTAGTTTGATCAATGGTAGTACCGATCTAGTTTTCCGGTTGTTCCTAGATTTAGATCCGCCGTTTCTGTGGCGTTCGTATCTGTGTGGTACTATCGCTCCTCCTGAAGCGGTACTACCGCATCCTTGCCCATGATCTGCCTCGTGTGGTACTACCGCTCCCTTGGAGCAGTACTACTGCTCGGGGCGCGGAAGTAAAAAATTACTTCCGCTCTAGGCGTGGTACTACCGTGCCTCCCCGGCACGGTACCACTGCGGCTAGAGCAGATATAATTTTTTACATCCATGCGCTGGTCCGGTACTACCGTAGATTTACAAATTTTGCTGTTTTGTCCTTCCAAGTCTCGTGCTTGCTTGTTTCTTTTGGCTTTGGCCCTAGTCTTTGCATTGATCCTTCTCGCTTTTCTTGCGTTTTTGTGTTGTGTGTCATAGGTGGTGGCGTTGGTTCCAATGTTCATCGCTCAAATACCATCCAGGACACGGGCTCGAAGCACCTCCGCAACCAAGATGAAGCTCCAGAGGGCTCCAATGCCTCCCAACACAGAACCAAGCACACCGCCACCAAGCTCAAGGAGCCCACTATGGGCATGGACGAGATACCACTAGCTGAGTTCATTGTTCGAAGGAAGATCAACCCCTATGTGAATCCCCATGCCAACTTCAAAGGGAATGATCTGTTCTGGACCAAGCAGCAGAACCTTATCTATCTGGATGTGATCAAGGCCAAACAGAACATCTACATGGACGTGCACTAGATCGACATGAATCACGTGAGGCAGGATAAGCATCGTGACTATTTTGGTTAGGCTTTGGACCTGGTGGAGCAATTTGGCATTGAACACATGCTTACCTTTCACCTAGACTTTGACCCGGAGAGTGTGGCTCAGTTCTTTGCTTTGGTCCACTTCCATTCTGATGAGCCAAGGACCATGACATGGATGACCAATGGTTAAAGTTGACTGCTAAGTGGAAGGACTTCATGGATTTGCTTCAGGTTCCTGATGCGGGGCTCGACACGCCCGTTGGTGTTATCCCTCATGCCAACCCTGAGTCAGCCAACAAGAACAAGCTCCAGCCCCTCCTTGTTGAGAATACGCTTTCTAGTAAGAAGAAGGTGTGCGTGCTGAACTCCTTCCTTGACATCATGCATAGGATCTTCCGCAACTCCCTCTTCCCGCAAATCGATGACAAGGACAAGGTGCATGCCTATCTTGTGGATATGATGCTCCTTTGTGAGGAGGCGTGTCATGCTCAGACGCAACCACTTGATGTCTCACATATCATGTGGTGCGAGCTTCAGTTTACGGTGTTCACCATAAGGTCCCCATCTATGGGCCTTACCTGTTTCTCTTGATCACCAAGACTTGGGAGAAGCTCTATCCCGATGACGAGTTTGTTGCCCCCAACTGGATTCATCATGAGCCCATCAAGCTCTGTATCAAGAGGCAATGGGCTAACACCACCACTAGTGTTGAGGCCGAGGCTGCCAAGATGGATGTGGATGAGGATGAAATCGAGGATGAGGAAGCGGATGAGGACAGTTCTGATGGATACACTCCTCCCTCTACTAAGCCCTCTTGGGCTAAGAAGCTCAAGAAGAAGATGAAGGCACTGTTCTGCATACAGACCCAGGGGCAGTACAGGGCCCATGTTGCCTCCAAGAAGAGTCTCCAGCGTGATAAGAAGATATTGAGGACCTTTGGCGACAATCTGACCAGTGGCTCAAAGGAAATCATCACTCCGGAGTCTGACTAGATAGCCAAGCAGGGGTATAAGTGGACGGAGTCCGAGGAGGAGTCTATTCCCGCTACCGAGACCGACAAGGAGTCGTTTTTAGCCTGAGCTACCACCTGTGTCGTAGGTGTCCTCTCTGCCTTTTTGGTGTCTCGATGCCAAAGGGGGAGAGAGTGTAGGATTTGCGCGTCTTGTGTTTGTCACTTTTTTTTGGTCTGTTGAACCTCGTTTGCTTTGGTTGGGTTTGTGCTCGCAAGACCAAGTTATCTATCATATGGTGTAAGACATATGCACTCGAGCGTATCTTATTGTCTTTGTTACTTAGTAGTTCGTGAGTGAGGGAGTCCTGGATTAGGGGGTGTTCGGATAGCCGAACTATCACCTTTGGCCAGACTCCTGGACTATGAAGATACAAGATTGAAGACTTTGTCCCGTGTCCGGATGGGACTTTCCTTGGCGTGGAAGGCAAGCTTGGCGATACGGATATGTAGATCTCCTACCATTGTAACCGACTCTGTGTAACCCGAACCCTCTTCGGTGCCTATATAAGCCGGAGGGTTTTAGTCCGTAGGATGAACAACAATTATACCATAGGCTAGCTTCTAGGGTTTAGCCTCTCTGATCTCGTGGTAGATCTACTCTTGTACTACCCATATCATCAATATTAATCAAGCAGGAGTAGGGTTTTACCTCCATCGAGAGGGCCCGAACCTGGGTAAAAACATCGTGTCCCTTGTCTGCTGTTACCATCCGCCTAGACGCACAGTTCGGGACCCCCTATCCGAGATCCGCCGATTTTGACACCGACATTGGTGCTTTCATTTAGAGTTCCTCTGTGTCGTCATGTTTAGGCCTGATGGCTCCTCCTATCATCAACAACGATGCGGTCCAGGGTGAGACTTTTCTCCCCAGATAGATCTTCGTAATCGACGGCTTTGCACTGCGGGCCAATTCGCTTGGCCATCTGGAGCAGATTGAAAGCTACGCCCCTGGCCATCAGGTCAGATTTGGAAGTTTGAACTATACGGTTGACGTCTGCGGAGACTTGATCTTCGATGGGTTCGAGCCACAGCCAAGCGCGCCGCACTGTCACGATGGGCATGATCTAGCTCTGCCGCCGAACAGTGCCCTCGGGGCCGCACCAGTGCCCGCTCCGACCTTTTGTTCAGAGCCGATTGCACCGATCGAGGACGGGTGGCTGGACTCCGCCTCGGGGGCTGCGATCTCTACGATGATTGAGGCAAACACCAATCCTGTCCTTTGTGAAGCTCGTGACTCCAAGGTGACGGACTCCTCTCCGGACTACGAACCTTCCGCGCCCCTGCCAATCGAATCCGATTGGGCACCGATCATGGAGTTCACCACTGCGGACATCTTTCAGCACTCGCCCTTTGGCGACATCATGAATTCACTAAAGTATCTCTCTTTATCAGGAGAGCCCTGGCCAGATTATGGTCAGCAAGGTTGGGATGCAGACGACAAAGAAATTCAAAGCCCAGCCACCACCCACTTCGTAGCCACTGTCGAAAGTTTAAACGACGTGCTCGATTTCGACTCCGAAGACATCAACGGTATGGACGACGATGTAGGAGATAAGCATGAACCAACACCTATAAGGCACTAGACAGCCACCTCATCTCACGACGATACATGGTGGACACACCTAAAGGAAGCGACGACGAGGAACAACGGGACGCCATGAGGGATCATTCCCTCGAAAAGCAGTCAAAACGGCGATGTAAGCGCCACTCAAAATCCCGCCTCGACAAAGACATCATCCATATAGACCCAGCCATAGAGCAGGGCGAACCGGTGGACGATGAACATGCCATCGAGCAACCGTCCGAACAGGACAACATGGATAAACAATCCGTCCCTGGCAAAGATAATAGTCAGGACGATCTCACGCCGGACAAGTTGCAGGAGCAGAAGAACCTCCACAAAAGGCTCGTCGCCACTACGCGTAGCCTGAAAAAGCAGAAGCGGAAGCTCCAAACAGCGGAAGATGCGCTCAGAATCAGATGGAGCAAAGTACTCAACACCTAAGATAAATACGGCGATAGTCGCTGAACAACGAGCTACCCGAAGCGAAAACTACTGCCCGAATTTGATGAGGAGGCCGTAGAGCCCCCGCAATCAAAGAACAAGGAGACAACCCGGTCGGATAGACGACCCCATGGAAAACATAGAGCGGCAAACGGCACCGCACACAAGTCGGCACGCGATCCGCACACGGATTCGCATCAAAAAGATGGCCGAGTTAGATCTATCTATGGGCCAAGAAAGCAAGCTCTAGTAAGCAATGCAACACATCAAGTATCCGAATATTACGGTACACCTAAATATAGGGGTGCCACACACCCCCTATGTTTCACCGATGAGGTTCTGGATTATGAATTTCCAGTGGGATTCAAGCCCGTAAACATAGAGGCATACGACGGAACAACAGACCCTGGAGTCTGGATTGAGGATTATATCCTCCACATACACATGGCTAGAGGAGATGACCTCCAGGCCATAAAATACTTACCCCTCAAGGTCAAAGGGCCAGCCCGGCATTGGCTCAAAAGCCTCCCTGAAAACACCATTGGAAGTTGGGAAGAGCTCGAGGATGCTTTTCGGGCAAATTTTCAAGGGACCTATGTCCGACCTCTAGATGCAGAGGATTTAAGTCACATAACTCAACAACCTGGAGAGTCAGCCCGAAAATTCTGGAACAGATTCCTTACTAAAAAGAACCAAATAGTCGACTGTCCGGACGCCGAAGCCTTAGCAGCTTTCAAACACAACATCCGAGACGAATGGCTCGCCAGACACCTCGGCCAAGAAAAGCCAAGAACAATGGCCGCATTAACAAGCCTCATGACCCGCTTTTGCGCGGGAGAGGATAGCTGGCTGGCAAGATGCAGTACCAGCGACCCAAGTACATCCGAAGTCAGGGATGGAAACGGGAAACCGCGACACAGCAAGGACCAGCGCCGGACCAAGGGAAACAACCCAAAGAGCACTGCAGTCAACGCCGGATTCAAAAGCTGTTGGCAGAATCATAAAAAAACTGCCCCTTAAGGATAACAGGGACGAGCTATCTAGCTTAAACAAAATCTTGGACAAGATATGCCAAATCCACAGTACTCCCGAGAAGCCTGCAAACCATACCTAGAGAGACTGTTGGGTCTTCGAGCAGTCCGGCAAACTCAACGCCGAACACAAGGGGCTCGACACACCAAGCGAGGACGATGACGAACCCCACAAGCAGAGCACCGGAAAACAAAAGAATTTCCCACAAGAGTCAAAACAGTAAACTCACTTCACGTGACAAAAGGGAAAAATAGAGCGGTGCCATAGAGGTACGCGCCATACGGCCTATCCCAGAGGAGTCCCGCCACTGGTTGTTAAAACCAATCACCTTCGACCATCAGGATTACTCTAGAAGTATCCGGAATGCAGGATGGACTGCCTTGATATTAGATCCGATAATTGACAGACTCCAATTTACACAAGTCCTAATGGACGGCGGTAGTGATCTAAACCTGCTATGTCAGGACACAATCCGCAAAATGGGGATAGACCCAACCAAAATTCGCCATAGCAACACTTCCTTTCAAGGGGTAATGCCAGGCCCATATGCCCATTGTACAGGCTCTCTACTACTAGAAGTTGTGTTTGGCTCACCCGACAACTTCCACCGTGAAAAGTTAACCTTCCACCTCGCCCCGTTCACAAGTAGCTACCAAGCACTACTGGGACACGAAGCTTTTGCCCGCTTTAACGCAATACCGCATTATGCATCCCTTACACTTAAAATTCCCGGTCCGCAAGGCATCATCTCCTTAAAGGGAAATACCGAGTGTTCCTCGAGCGCGAAAGATGGTGTGACTGCCTTGAAAGCCACACACTAAGCCGGCTTCACCAATCAAAGCACCTAAACATGTCGTTCAGACCCCGGACACGGCTAGACGAGTCCGGCGTAAACATACAAGGGCTTACTAGCCGCATACCCCCGTACAAGGGGCTCCGCGCATGTACAACAAGAGACAATAAAGCTCAATTTTATTCATTTTTTGAATTGTACTTTGTTTATTTAGTATAACATACATTTTCGCACGATCTTTTTCAACTAAGTTCCCCTCTTTTACAGATGAACACCGTGCTACACCCGTCTAGGATACGGCACAACGGAGACACAGGCGCAGACGTGCAGTAGGGACCCGTGACAAGGATTCTTTTCAGACTAAGACCCTGCGTAAACCTTTTTTTTGTCTCTTGTTGATACACATCCCCTGGTTTCTTGCCATAACCGAGGAGGAGGCTGGGGTTTTGGCATGGGCCACATCAGAATTTTGCGCGTACCTGGACACCAGGGGCTTATTACCAAGGGCGTTGTTCGGCCCGTTTTCATAAAGACCGAATACCTTAGGGAGTGTTCGACGTCTCGAGTTAGGCCTTATATGCATTAGCTCCGAATCATGTCTTTGGTCAAATGTTGGGTTTGCCCGGCTCCTATGTTTTGCTGCCTTATGTTCCGCTCTATTGACTAAGGCGGCACCAGGAGAACTACTGCGATTGTGCTCCGGTTCGTCCAGGCAAGCACCTCAGTAGAGAAAGCCGAAAACTGACTGTCATGATATAGCATGAGACTGGTCAACCACTCGATGACCCGCCAGAATCTATAGGATTCCTCCACATTGACGAAGGGCCGCTTCCCGATCAGGCACATACGCGCCCCGAATTCAGGTCGAGCGCGGTGCCCCTAGGGGCTATATAGTAGCCCCACTGTCAAACTCCTATGGCTAAGTTAAAGTGATAAAGAATTATAGTCCGGTTGCCTAGTTTGCTGCGCTACCACCTCCTTTATAGGACCAAGACATTGGATCAAGTGTGAAAATGCGCCTTTTGCAAACACCCCTGCATTATATGCGTGGGGGCTGAAGCCGAAGACTGCCATCTTTCAGGTTATATATACATATACATTAGCGGCCGCGCAGGAGGTATTTTAATTCTTGAAAGGCACAAGTATAAAAAGCTTTAATATTCCATCGATACATTGTTTCACAATAATACATGTTATTCGAACATAATATCCTTCGAGCACTGCGTCTCTATTAAACGAGCGCCCTGCAGAACTTCCTGAAAATAGTGCTCGACAGGTATTCGGCTTCCGTCCGAATCTTGGGATGCAACATCGGTGGCCTTCATCTCCACCCAGTATGTCTTGACACGGGCATGAGCCATCCACGCACCCTCTATGCATGCCGACCTCCTCATTGCATTGATATGCGGCACCGCACCAAGGAACTGCTGCACCAAGCCAAAATAACTCTTCGGCTCGGGCCTTTTTGGCCACAAAAGACTCACGACATCCTTCATGGCAAGTCCGGATAACCTATTCAGCTCCGCCCATTCGGCCAAGCGATCGGTTGATGGAAGTGGGCGCTCTGGATTATGGAACTGCGACCAAAAAACCTTTTCCATTTCGTGAACCTTTTGATCTCGGAAGTGTTCGGCCGCGTCCGCGGCACTTGCCGCCAAATCCAGATAAGCATCCTCCGCACTCCACAACCGGTCCAACTGAGCATATTTAGGATCCACGAATTTCCTCCACAGCAGAAAGGGCTTTCCAGCCGCGATATCTCCGGCCTGACGCAGCTCCTCCTTCATAGCTCTCATAGCAGAGCGAGCATCCTTGGCCTCGGTAGTGGCCTTCTTCAGGTCCTCTTGCACCGCTCGATCTTCTTTTTCAAGAAGCTTGCAGCGGTCGGCAGCATTCTTCAACTTCATGGCCATCTCGCCCATTTCCTTGTTGCTTCGGCAGTGAGCAGCCTGTTCGGCTTTTAGCTCTTCAGCCGCCTTTAAGGTAGCCGCATCGCTCTTTCTGGCCTACTCCTTGGCTCGGGCAAGTTCTGCCCGAAGGTTCTCCATGGCAGCGGCACCATCTGCATCAAGCATACATGTTGTAAGGCACGGGCATCAAGCTCCCTTACCAGGTGTCTGCGGAGAAACTGCATACCTTGTGACTCGTCAAGTCGCTTATTGACAAGCGCGATGTCGGAATCCGCCACGTCAAGTTGCCGCTTTAGTTCGGCAAATTCATCAGTTCGGCTAGCCACCGGACCCTTCGCCACCTACATAGGAAGGGCGACACATTATACCGGGGATTATGATCCTCGGCGCGCTGTCATTTTTGACAACACACCGAGCCTCAGGGGCTACTATCTACAAAGGGCGCATTTTATATGCGGAACTGTCAGAAGGTACATCATTTTGCGTACCTCAAAACCTGTCAGTAAACTTCTGACGGCTTCATGCAATCCGCTCTCAGCGGATGAAATCCTTTCAATCACCGTACCCATTAACGCACGATGATCTTCTGAGATAGACGCTCGCCCGAGCAGATCCTTCAGCTCCTCCGACCGTACACCAGGTGGTGCCAGACTCGTCCGATGGCCTTTTTCGAAGGCCGGACGCGGAGGGCTTTGAGGGGACATACGACTGCCTTCTGGCCCCGCCGGACTCGAAGAAACCCTCTGCGACGACACCTCAGGGTCGCCTGCCTCACAAGACGGTACGGCAGGGGGAGGCGTTTCGCTCTCCATCATCTCCAGATGAAGATCACTCGAAGATGAGCTCTGCCGAGAAGGGCTGAGATCCGAACTACAAGGTAAAATTTTGGTTATCTTCATCAGAAATAGGCAGGGATATCCTTTATTTTAAAAAAACTCCCCTTTTTACTTACGGCTCGGTGGAGGGCTGATCCCCTTGGGCGCACAATGCGGCCGAGCCATCCCTCGGCGCAGGACCCTCTGACGAAGATTTCTTCCCCCGCTTTGAGACCATGGTCTCCGGGTCTTCAGAGGCGGTCCTCTTCTTCCCTGGGATGGAGGGATTCTCGATCCGTCCTTTCCTGACAGCCTCCTTCACGGAGGCAGTAGCTTCCTTGTTCCCCCCTTCACCTTCTTCCGAAGGCGCAACCTCCAGCATCCTGGTTAACACGGGATCCGGCGTGGTCTTAGGGAGGGGGGCCGGACACCAGATTAACTTTGCTATCGCTATCCACTACTGTTCAAGGAACAACTCTTTTAAAGGGCAAGTTCGTGATAAATATGGGATAGCATGTCCCGGTACAGGGCTACTTACTTGAGTATCCGGGCGATTGCAGCTCAGACCTGCATCCTCGGTCATGTCCAGACACATCGCTTGTGATCCGAAGAAAAGCTTGTACATCTCCACGGGTGTCGCGCCCATAAAATGTTGGAGAGCTCGTGGTCCCTCCGGGTTAAATTCCCACAGGCAGAGGGGGCGACGTTTGCAGGGCAGGGTGCGACGAATCAGCATGACCTGCGCTACTACAACCAGAGTGATCTCTCTCTCTCTAGGAGGTCTTGAATGCGGCCCTGCAACAAAGGCACGTCCTTGGACGGCCCCCAGTCAAGTCCTTTATTGACCCATGACGCCAGCCGCGGTGGAGAACCTGAGCGAAAGGCAGGTGGCGCCACCCATTTGGTGCCCCTGGGAGCTGTGATATAAAACACTTCTTGTTGCCAGAGGCTGAGATCCTCTTGAAAAGAGCCCTCGGGCCATGGAGCATCATCATTCTTGCTTATAACAGCCCCTCCGCACTATGCCTGCTGCCTCTTGATCATCTTCAGCTCCACTTTGAAGGTCTTGAGCCACAATCTGAAGTGAGGGGTAATGCGGAGGAAGGCTTCACATACGACAATGAACGATGAGATGTGGAGGATGGACTCCGGATCGAAGTCATGAAATTCCAACCCATAGTAAAACATGAGCCCCGTCACGAAGGGGTCCGTCAGGAAGCCTAGCCCCCGAAGAAAGTGAGACGCGAACACCACGCTTTCACCAGGCTTGGGAGTGGGAATAACCTGCCCTTGGGCAGGCAGCCTATGCGAAATTTCGCCGGTTAGATACCTGGCATCTCTTAGCTTTAACACGTCTTCTTCCGTAACGGAGGAAGGCATCCACCGGCCTTGCAGGTCGGAGCCGGACATCATCGAAGGTTCGAAGCGCCTGAATCTGGAGCTTTGGGTGTTGGAACTCGAGGCGAGGGGCGGATTCGATTGAGATTGAAAGAAAGGAGTGGAGCCTTGGTCTCTTTATAAAGAGGTTGAATAACAAGAGCCTTCCCCGTGATCGTTCGGGACTCGCCTTCGATAGAGGAGACGTGCCAACGGGGATGACTGGGTTACCCGCGCCCGTATTAATGAGAATCCCGGAATAAGGGGACACGATCTCTGCTTTGACAAGACGTGCCAAGGAAACCGCCTCGCTAAACGCGCTGAGGTGGGATAGTAAAACGATTCGAATAAAGGCTTGGCCGATAGTAAAACGAGGATGTTTAACTCTTTTTAATGAATAATATTCATTAGGTAAACAAATTGTACTGCATTGGACAAAAACATACACACACGAATAGCAAGTATCTTTGATACAACCGCTTGAGGTAGTTGCCTCTAATTTAATCGTTTGTGTCAAATTTTCTGCAAAGCTCCTACGAAGAATCTCACAAGACAAACACATACATAAGCTAAACTAATTTCGAATGTTTAAAACAACCACATGAGTCTTTAACAGTACTAGATGAATGCCCGTGCTTTACCATGAAATAAAAAAAATGATTTAAAAGAAACAATTATTCTAGTTCAGTTCCTCTCAACTAGAAAGGTGTCGCCCCCCCCCCAAGTGTAAGGGTTTGTGGCAAGCAACAATTTTCCCTCAAATTGGATGACCATAAGGTTTATCGAACCAGTAGGACTTTACTAAGAAGCCAATTATAAATACCTACACACACAAATACAGAACTACCTTGGCTCCAATGAAACTAGCGAGGCTGTTAGTCTCACTAGCCTTGCCAGTTACAAGGTTTAAACATAAGTACATATGAAAGATTTATTACAAAACAAGATTAAAAGCAAGAACTATAAATAACATTGATCGAGGTTGGAAGAAATTAGAAGAATAATGGACGGGGATCTGTAGGTTCATTAGTGGTTCTTTCCAAAAGACAACATGATGTGGTGAAGAAATTACAGTTGAGCAACGATTAAATTGCAATTTTTATGACAATAACTATAAATGACATTAACTAGATATGAGCATCAAGTCCAAACATCTATAGACTAGTGTCCAATTGCATCTATAGATAATACTCGACCCAAGACCGCTATCTAGCATGCATCTTAAAGTATTAAGTAGTAAAACAAAGTATTGCATCAAGTACGATGACTTAAACTAGATGCTATATTGTCTTTACCCTTCGTTCGAAGAATAACTACTCAATCATCCTTTTATCCCTAGTGGCAACAACGTAATACAAGCCTTTTCTTCTATCACTATGGTAGATTACTTGCAAGGTTGAACCTAACTATCATACTCAACTCTCTCTTGGTAATAATTTATCAAACTTGGCCATAGAAAGACAAATAGATCAGAGAGTATATATGAATAACACTACAAATGCTATTGTGTGACAAAGAAAAAACCTTCACCTAAGATCATTTTCTGTGACAGAAACCGTCACTAGCTAATTTTTTTGAAGGGTTAACTAGCTAATTTTCTCCTTAGGGCAATGCCCTAGGCGACCATGGTAAGGTGATTTTAGGCGACGTGTTCGTCCGTCACTAGGAATGCGTATAATCCGCGAAAAATTTTAGTGTCACGAAAAATGTTGGCGGGTCCTTTTTGTAAATATAAATGAAAAAATAACTAGTAATTATTTGTTAGTTGACTCATTTAGCGGGATATCTTTTTTTAGTATCGGGAACCTAGAATTGGTATCATTTTGTTCCCTCCAAACAATTAATTGGGAAGATCCTCGTAGGGATCCTCTACTACCATGTCCTTGCACTACTAGGAAAAGACTTATATATATAGGTGGCCTCAAAGGACGAATAGAAAGTCTCCACTGCAATTCTGGAAACATAGCAATGGCGGGTAACAAATAAGACCCACCACTGGATTAACCACAACAGTGGCGGGCAAAAATAACCACTCGTCACAAGTGAACTCTCCCAAATTAGCCGTGTGATGAAAGTGATCAATGGTGGGCATGGGAAACACCCGCCACTAGTTTAATAGGCATCAGTGGTGGGCCATATGTATGTCCGCCACAAATAAATTGTGGTCACCCGTGCACAACATAAATTGTAAATATCCAGAAGTTGACAGTGGTGGGCACTAGGAAAGTCCTGCCACACTAAGCCCCAAAAATTGAAGGAAATATGCCCTAGAGGCAATAATAAAGTTATTATTTATTTCCTTAATTCATGATAAATGTTTATTATTCATGCTATAATTGTATTAACCGAAACATAATACATGTGTGAATACATAGACAAACAGAGTGTCACTAGTATGCCTCTACTTGCTCGTTGATCAAAGATGATTAAGGTTTCCTAACCATAGACATGAGTTGTCATTTGATAAAAGGGATCACATCATTGGCAGAATGATGTGATTGACTTGATCCATTCCGTTAGCTTAGCACTTGATCGTTTTAGTTTACTGCTATTGCTTTCTTCATGACTTATACATGTTCCTACGACTATGAGATTATGCAACTCCCCATTACCGGAAGAACACTTTGTGTGTTACCAAACGTCACAACGTAACCCGGTGATTATAAAGGTGCTCTATAGGTGTCTCCGATGGTACTTGTTGAGTTGGCATAGATCGAGATTAGGATTTGTCACTCTGATTGTCGGAGAGGTATCTCTGGGCCCTCTCGGTAATGCACATCACTATAAGCCTTGCAAGCAATGTGACTAATGAGTTAGTTGCGGGATGATGCATTACATAACGAGTAAAGACACTTGCCGGTAACGTGATTGAGCTAGGTATTAAGATACTGATGATCAAATCTCGGGCAAGTAAGATACCGATGACAAAAGGAACAACGTATGTTGTTATGCGGTTCGATCGATAAAGATCTTCGTAGAATATGTAGGAGCCAATATGGGCATCCAGGTTCCGCTATTGGTTGTTGACCAGAGAGATGTCTCGGTCATGTCTACATAGTTCTCGAACCCGTAGGGTCCACACGCTTATTGTTCGTTGACGATATAGTATTATATGAGTTATGTATGTTGGTGACCGAATGTTGTTCGGAGTCCCGAATATGATCACGAACATGATGAGGAACTCCGGAATGGTCCGGAGATAAAGATTGATGTATGGGATAGTAGTGTTTGGTCTCCGGAAGGGTTCCGGAATTCACTGAAAGGGGTTCCGGATGTTTCCCGAAATGTTTGGGTACGAGAACAATTTATTTGGGCCAAAGGGGAAAGCCCACAAGGTTTTTGGAAAGCGCAAAAGGAAGTTTTGTGGAGTCCAGGGGCCAGATGCCAGGGTCCCTGGCGTCTGGCCCTGGAGTCTGAGAAGGACTCTTGCCTTTCGGGTGAAACCGACTTTGTGGAGGCTTTTACTCCAAGTTTCGACCCCAAGGCTCAACATATAAATAGAGGTGTAGGGCTAACACCAAAGAGATATCAAGAAACACCAAGCCGTGTGCCGGCAACCCCGTCCCCTCTAGTTTATCCTCCGTCATAGTTTCCGTAGTGCTTAGGCGAAGCCTTGGGGAGATTGTTCTTCACCAACACCGTCACCACGCCGTCGTGCTGCCGGGATTCATCTACTACTTCGTCCGTCTTGCTGGATCAAGAAGGCGAAGACGTCATCGAGATGAACGTGTGCTGAACGCGGAGGTGCCGTATGTTCGACACTTGATCAGGGCGGATCATGAAGGTGTACGACTACATCAACCGCGTTGATAAACGCTTCCGCTTAGCGATCTTCAAGGGTATGAAGATACACTCCCCCTCTCGTTGCTATGCATCACATAGATAGATCTTGCGTGATCGTAGGATTTTTTTTGAAATTACTACATAAACCAACAGTGGCATCCGAGCCAGGTTTATGCTTAGATGTTATATGCACGAGTAGAACACAAGTGAGTTGCGGGGGATACAAGTCATACTACTTACCAGCATGTCATACCTTTATTCGGCGGTATTGTTGGATGAAGCGGCCCGGACCGACATTATGCGTACGCTTATGCGAGACTGGTTCTTCCGACGTGCTTTGCACATAGGTGGCTGGCGGGTGTCAGTTTCTCCAACTTTATTTGAATCGAGTGTGGCTATGCCCGGTCCTTGTTGAAGGTTAAAACAACACTAACTTGACGAAATATCGTTGTGGTTTTGATGCGTAGGTAAGAATGGTTCTTGCTCAGCCCGTAGCAGCCACGTAAAACTTGCAACTACAAAGTAGAGGACGTCTAACTTGTTTTTGCAGGGCATGTTGTGATGTGATATGGTCAAGACATGATACTAAATTTTATTGTATGAGATGATCATGTTTTGTAACAGAGGTATCGGCAACTGGCAGGAGCCATATGGTTGTCGTTCTATTGTATGCAATGCAATCGCCCTATAATTGCTTTACTTTATCACTAAGTGGTAGCGATAGTTGTAGAAGCAATAGTTGGCGAGACGACAACGATGCTACGATGGAGATCAAGGTGTCGCGCCGGTGACGATGGTGATCATGATGGTGCTTTGGAGATGGAGATCAAGGGCACAAGATGATGATGGCCATATCATATCACTTATATTGATTGCATGTGATGTTTATCCTTTATGCATCTTATTTTGCTTTGATTGACGGTAGCATTATAAGATGATCTCTCACTAAATTTCAAGATATAAGTGTTCTCCTTGAGTATGCACCGTTGCCAAAGTTCGTCGTGCCGAGACACCACATGATGATCGGGTGTGATAAGCTCAACGTTCACCTACAATGGATGCAAGCCAGTTTTTCACACGCAGAAATACTCGGGTTAAACTTGACAAGCCTCGCATATGCAGACATGGCCTCGAAGCACTGAGACCGAAAGGTCGAACGTGAATCATATAGTAGATATGATCAACATAGTGACATTCACCATTGAAAACTACTCCATCTCACATGATGATCGGTTTTAGTTTAGTTAATTTGGATCATGTGATCACTTAGATGATTAGAGGGATGTCTATCTAAGTGGGAGTTCTTAACTAATATGATTAATTGAACTTAAATTAATCATGAACTTAGTACCTGATAGTATTTTGCTTGTCTATGTTGTTGTAGATAGATGGCCCGTGCTGTTGTTCCGTTGAATTTTAATGCGTTCCTGGAGAAAACTAAGTTGAAAGATGATGGTAGCAATTATACGGACTGGGTCCGTAACTTGAGGATTATCCTCATTGTTGCACAGAAGAATTACGTCCTAGAAGCACCGCTAGGTGCAAGACCCGCTACAGGAGTAACCCCGGACGTTGTGAACATCTGGCAGAGCAAAGCTAATGACTACTCGATAGTTCAGTGTGCCATGCTTTACGGCTTAGAACCGGGACTTCAACGACATTTTGAACGTCATGGAGCATATGAGATGTTCCAGGAGTTGAAGTTAATATTTAAAGCAAATGCCCGGATTGAGAGATATGAAGTCTCCAATAAGTTGTATATCTGTAAGATGGAGGAGAATAGTTCTGTCGGTGAACATATACTTAAAATGTCTGGGTATAATAATCACTTGATTCAACTTGGAGTTAATCTTCCTGATGATAGTGTCATTGACAGAATTCTTCAATCACTGCCACCAAGCTACAAGAGCTTCGTGATGAACTATAATATGCAAGGGATGGAAAAGACTATTCCCGAGCTCTTAGCGATGCTAAAGGCTGCGGAGGTAGAAATGAAGAAGGAGCATCAAGTATTGATGGTCAACAAGACCACTAGTTTCAAGAAAAAGGGTAAAGGGAAGAAGAAGGGGAACTTCAAGAAGAACGGCAAACAAGTTGCCGCTTAGGAGAAAAAACCCAAGTCTGGACCTAAGCCTAAGACTGAGTGCTTCTACTGCAAAGGGACTGACCACTGGAAGCGGAACTTCTCCAAGTATTTGGCGGATAAGAAGGATGGCAAGGTGAACAAAGGTATATGTGATATACATGTTATTGATGTGTAGCTTACTAGAGCTCGCAGTAGCACCTGGGTATTTGATGCTGGTTCTGTTGCTAATATTGCAACTCGAAATAGGGACTATGGATTGAGCGAAGATTGGCTAAGGACGAGGTGACGATGCGCGTGGGGAATGGTTCCAAAGTCGATGTGATCGCCGTCGGCACGCTACCTCTACATCTACCTTCGGGATTAGTTTTAGACCTGAATAATTGTTATTTGGTGCCAGCGTTAAGCATGAACATTATATCTGGATCTTGTTTGATGCGAGACGGTTATTCATCTAAATCTGAGAATAATGGTTGTTCTATTTATATGAGTAATATCTTTTTTGGTCATGCACCCTTAAAGAGTGGTCTATTTGTCTTGAATCTCGATAGTAGTGATACACATGTTCATAATGTTGAAGCCAAAAGATGCAGAGTTGATAATGATAGTGCAACTTATTTGTGGCACTACCATTCGGGTCATATTGGTGTAAAGCGCATGAAGAAACTCCATACTGATGGACTTCTGGAATCACTTGATTATGAATCACTTGGTACTTGCGAACCATGCCTCATGGGCAAGATGACTAAAACTCCGTTCTCCGGAACAATGGAGCGAGCAACAGATTTGTTGGAAATCATACATACTGATGTGTGTGGTCCAATGAATATTGAGGCTCGCAGTGGATATCGTTATTTTCTCACCTTCACAGATGATTTGAGCAGATATGGGTATATCTACTTAATGAAACATAAGTCTGAAACATTTGAAAAGTTCAAAGAATTTTAGAGTGAAGTGGAAAATCATCAGAACAAGAAAATAAAGTTTATATGATCTGGTCGTGGAGGAGAATATTCGAGTTACGAGTTTGGTCTACATTTGAAACAATGTGGAATAGTTTCGCAACTCACGCCACCCGGAACACCACAGCGTAATGGTGTGTGTGAACGTTGTAATCATACTTTACTAGATATGGTGCGATCTATGATGTCTCTTACTGATTTACCGCTATCGTTTTGGGGTTATGCTTTAGAGACGGCTGCATTCACGCTAAATAGGGCACCAACGAAATTCGTTGAGACGACGCCTGATGAACTATGGTTTGGCAAGAAACCAAAGTTGTCATTTCTTAATGTTTGGGGCTGCGATGCTTATGTGAAAAAACTTCAACCTGATAAGCTCGAACCCAAATCGGAGAAATGTGTCTTCATAGGATACTCAAAGGAGACTGTTGGGTACACCTTCTATCACAGATCCGAAGGCAAAACTTTCGTTGCTAAGGATGGATCCTTTCTAGAGAAGGAGTTTCTCTCGAAAGAAGTGAGTGGGAGGAAAGTAGAACTTGATGAGGTAACTGTACCTGCTCCCTTATTGAAAAGTAGTTCATCACAGAAACCGGTTCCTGTGACACCTACATGAATTACTGAGGAAGCTAATGTGTTGATCAAGAAACTTCAGATCAAGTTACTACCGAACCTCGTAGGTCAAACAGAGTAAGATCCGCACCAGAGTGGTACGGTAATCTGAAAGTGCAACTATCCATAGGTGGTTTTGGTAATTCATAACAACATATAGCTCATTGAGCTAATGCTATTCCAAGACTATTATTTCAGGAAAGCTCAATGAATGACATGGCATGGATGATGAAAGTGGATCCCTCAAAATATCAAGGACAAAGGATTGGCTCAAGCTCAAAATCTCAAGACTCTTCATTTTACATTTTAGTGATCCAAGATCACATTGAGTCTATAGGAAAAGCCAATACTATCAAGGAGGGATGAGGTGTTGCTTAATGAGCCTCTTGCTTCAAGTGCTTAGTGATATGCTCCAAATACCCTCAACTACTTTATCACATCCTCATATGACCTAAACCCAAAGTCAAAATCGGTCACACCGATTCTTTCTATCCGGCGCCACCGAGTTCAAATGTCATAGCCACTACCACAAACCCTAGGCAAATCGGTCTTACCGATAGGGATCTCGATCTCACCGAGATGGGATTGTAATCTCTCTGTTTCCCTTCGTAACGTTTCGGTCTAACCGACGTGAGCGATCGGTCCCACCGAGATTGCAATGTAAACTTGTTGTTTCCCTTTCGTAACATTTCGGTCTCACCGAAATGAGCGAATCGGTCCCATCGAGTTTACCCGACCAACTCTCTGGAAAGCTTATTACCAAAATCAGTCTCACTGAGTTTGTGTAATCGGTCTTACCAAGATTACGTTATGCGCTAACCCTAACCATATCGGTCTTACCGAGTTGCATGTCGGTCCCACCGAAAATCCTAACGGTCACTAGGTTTACTAAATCGGTCCGACCGAGTCTATTGAATGGTCCCACCGAGTTTGGTAAATTGTGTGTAATGGTTGGATTTTGTGTGGAGGCTATATATACCCCTCCACCTCCTGTTCATTCATGGAGAGAGCCATCAGAACAAACCTACACTTCCAACTTACCATTTCTGAGAGAGAACCACCTACTCATGTGTTGAGGCCAAGATATTCCATTCCTACCATATGATTCTTGATCTCTAGCCTTCCCCAAGTTGCTTTCCACTCAAATCTTCTTTCCACCAGATCCAAATCCCATGAGAGAGAGTTGAGTGTTGGGGAGACTATCATTTGAAGCACAAGAGCAAGGAGTTCATCATCAACGCACCATTTGTTACTTCTTGGAGAGTGGTGTCTCCTAGATTGGCTAGGTGTCACTTGGGAGCCTCCGACAAGATTGTGGAGTTGAACCAAGGAGTTTGTAAGGGCAAGGAGATCGCCTACTTCGTGAAGATCTACCGCTAGTGAGGCAAGTCCTTCATGGGAGACGACCATGGTGGGATAGACAAGGTTGCTTATTCGTGGACCCTTCGAGGGTGGAGCCCTCCGTGGACTCGCGCAACCGTTACCCTTCGTGGGTTGAAGTCTCCATCAACATGGATGTATGATAGCACCACCTATCGGAACCACACCAAAAACATCTGTGTCTCCAATTGCGTTTGAATCCTCCAAACCCTTCCCTTTACCTTCTTGCAAGTTGCATGCTTTAATTTCCGCTGCTCATATACTCTTTGCATGCTTGCTTGAATTGTGTGATGATTGCTTGACTTGTCCAAAGATTGTTAAAATCTGCCAAACTCTAAAATTGGGAAAAGGTTAAGTTTTTAATTGGTCAAGTAGTCTAATCACCCCCCTCTAGACATAATTCAAGGTGCTACAAGTGGTATCAGAGCTTTGGTCTCCATTTGCTTTGATTTCCATAGCTTTTGGTGGTCATAGCCTTGGTTTCACAACCTAGGAGAGTATGGCGTCTAGTGAGGGAAATTATCACCATAGAGGTCCTTACTTTGATGGTACTAATTTTGCTAGTTGGAAACATAAGATGAAAATGCATATTCTCGGACATAACCCCGCTGTTTGGGCTATTGTTTGTATTGGCTTGCAAGGTAAATTTTTTGATGGGAGAGAGCTGAACCGTGAAGCTAATGCGGATGAATTGAAGATGTTGCAATACAACGCTCAAGCTTGTGATATCCTCTTCAATGGCTTGTGCCCCGAGGAATTCAACAAAATCAACCGTCTTGAGAATGCAAAGGAAACTTGGGATACTTTGATGGATATGCATGAAGGTACCGACTTCGTCAAGGAATCCAAGCTGGATGTGCTCCAAAGTCAGCTTGACAAGTTCAAAATGAAGGATGGTGAAGGTGTTGCTGAAATGTACTCTAGGCTTGCTCTTATCACAAATGAGATTGCCGGTTTAGGAAGTGAAGAGATGACCGACAGATTCATCATCAAGAAGATCCTAAGAGCATTGTTTGGAAAGTATGATACCGTGTGCACATTGATCCAGATGATGCCAAACTATAAAGATCTCAAGCCAACGGAAGTCATTGGAAGAATTGTTGCTCATGAGATGTCACTCAAGGATAACGAGGAACTTCACAACAAGTCAAGTGGTGCTTACAAAGCCTCATGTGAAGCCCCCACATCATCAAGTGAGAAACAAACCTTCAATGAAGAATTGAGCTTAATGGTGAAGAACTTCAACAAATTCTACAAGAGTAGAAGCAAAGAAAGAAGATCTAAGTCAAGGTCCTACAATGACAAAAGATCTTCTAGTCGAGAGCAAAATTGCTACAATTGTGGGAGACCCGGACACTATTCCAATGAGTGTACGTCACCCTACAAAAGAAGAGAAGATTCTCCAAAAAGAAGAAGCAAAAGAGAAGAATCACCACCAAGAGAGAGGAGGAGTAGAGATGATCGTTATGAACGAAGACCCTCATGGAGAAGCAAGGATTCGGAAAGGAAGGACAAGTCATCAAGGAGCTACACAAAACAAAGACATCAAGCTCATGTTGGTGAATGGGTATCTGGCTCCGACTCCGACAATCACTCCGAGAGAAGCTATCACTCTGACTCCGAATATACTCAAGATGAAGGTGTTGCCGGTCTAGCACTTGTGTCAACCCACTCCTATGACATATTTGACTCACCAAATGAAGGAATTGGAAGATGCTTCATGGCCAAAGGTCCAAACGTAACACATCCTGAGTATGTTGATTTCAATAGTGATGAAGATGACTTGCTAGGTGATGATGATTTACTTGTTGACAACTCTAGTGATGAATACTATGATGAAACGTCAATTAATCATGCTAATCAAGATAAAACGAATGACAATGATAAGGAGAATATTGAGCTTCTAACTAAAGAACTAAACACTCTTAAGTTAGCTCATGAAACTATCTTCGAAGATCATCGAGAACTTTTAAGGGCTCATGAGAAGTTACGCTTTGAAAAGCTCAATCTTGAGAAAGAGCATGAGTTCTTAAAAGCAATCAATGATGATCTCCGTAAGAAAAGTTCTTCTTACATTGCCAAGCGTTTACTCTTATCTACTTACATGCCTCAAGTCAAGTCTAGTAACAAGTACAAGAAAGATCCTTCCTCTAGTAGTAACAATAATAATGCCAAATCCAATATTATTGCTTCTAGTAGTTCTCTTGATTCCACTAATGATTCTCCTAGACAAGTTACACTTGAGCAAGAAAATAGCTTATTGAAGGGAATTATAGAGAAAGGTGTATACAAGAGCCTTGCCGGGAGTAAGCAATTCGAGGAAATTGTACGCAAGCAAGGAAGGCACCAGAAGAATCAAGGTGTTGGTTTTGAACGAAAGTTCAATGCCAATGGAGTTGAGTGGGAAGAAGATCAATACCCCAAGACGAAGTTTGTTCCCCAACAAGAGAAGTATGATCCTACTTCCTTCAAGGGAACACAAGCACAAGATGATCTTCCACCACAAGACCACAAGAACAAAGGCAAGGACAAGCTTCAAGAGGAGATTGATGCATTTGAAGAAGCACCTAAGGCCTTGGTCAAGTGGGTTCCCAAGACTACGTCAAGTTCTACTTCATCAAGTACAACTACAACTCCAAGGATTCCCATCAAGATGATGTGGATCCCGAAGAAGAAGAACTAGAGAGTTCTTGAGGGTGACTCTGCCAACATTCTTCACTCATATCATTATGGCAAGGACAAGTGCAATCAACTTCCACATTTTGCACTACTTCAAGGAGTCACAAACCCTCATGTTGGTAAGGCAAGGGACAAGATAACCTAATGACTTCATGGATATCATCTTGTGTGTGCATCGCTCTTTGTCTATGGATATTCTTGTTTTTTCCTTGTGGGACTAACCCATGTAGGTATGTTGAAAGTGCAACTCACTCCAAAGGATTGCTCCAAATTATCTACATCAACATTGAGCATCCACATCTTCAACACCTACATGAAGTCATCATCGACAAAACCCAAGGTTAGTTCATCCCTCTAAAAGGGGATCTCACATCTAGGGGGAGCTTAACTCTAAGAATTGAGTCAAAGCAACTCTAATGGTGTGAACACATCAATGCATTATGTAAAAGTGGTAACTCCACTTGAGCTTAAACGATGAGTATGACCTATGATCAAATGTTCTCATTTGACTCCTAAGTCAATATACTCATATATAGATGACCTAGTCATCGCCAATTGTTTGATAGATGCTAGAATTGGTTGTGCATGCTTTGCCACATATTTCATTTGCCATTCTATTGTGTGAGCATGTTGGTTGCATATTTTACTCATTCAAGGACATCCACTTGTTGCTTTGATTGTTTGGGTTCTTTTTCTTTTTGCCAAGTGGATGGACAAGAATGCCTAAGAACCTTCTCTAGCTATCTATACTTTTCTTGTCTCAAACTCTATTCATGCTACATCACAAAATTTGATCAAGTCAGATTCGAACCACTCTGTGTGAGGAGCACTCGGAGTCCCTGATTCGTCATAGACTTAAACTTCCAAAACTTCTTTGTGATTCTCGGTCTGTCCGATTCCTCCATTTCGGTCCTACCGAGATCACTAAGTCGATCTAGGTTTTCAATCTCAGTGCAACCAATTTGAACTTTTCGATCACACCGAGTTGCTGTAACTGTATACAGTTATGCATCTCAGTGCCACCGAGTTGTTCCACTCGGTCACACCGACAGGGTCGGGCTATATATACTCACGGGCAAAATTTGGAAATTTCTCCAAACCCCTTCACCCGTGCATAGCTCGCTCTGCCTCCAGGGTCTCCGAATCGTCTCCTCGTCGCCAGCCGCCTCCTGTCGCTGGTCTCCGCCGCCGTCAACGGTATTCACCCCCACCGTCGCCGCCGTAGCGAGTTCATCGCCAAGCTAGGGTATGGACTCGATCACGGTGCTATCCTCATCTGATTCCTAGCACATTGTATTCATTATGATTCTTGCCACGATTGAAACACTCCTATCCAGTCAATACAATCCTTAGAATAGGTGCGATATGAAAATTTAGGGTTAGGTTTCCGCCGAAACCATCTCGGACCCACCGAGTTGAAAAACTCGGTGCCACCAATTTGGCTAACGCCATTGCACTAGTAACTCTCTGTCTGACCGAGAATTGCTAATCGGTGTGACCAATTTTAAAACTTTGTGAAATCCTAGCAGTCTCGGTGCCACCGAACTGTAACTCGGTCCTACCGAGTTCACCAGTTTAGGTTCCAAAACTGCTTCGGTATCACCGAGTTTGAAAATTGGTTGATCCGAAATGCTTTCTGTGGAAAACTAAAACTGAGTTTTCGAATCATTCTTTTGCAAAAATCTCTGCATTTTGTGATGCTCATCCAGTCTATCTCATCTATTACTATTCACTGGGTCAGCAGTCAGTGATTTGCAACATGTCAGACCAAAGTGATAGTCAGAACAAGTCAGAAGAGCAGATTCACATGAGTGAGGGCACTAGTCCCTCTAGCACTTCAGATGATGGCAGCAGGAGCACCCCAAGCAATCTGCCTAAAGCTGCCACCAGGACAAGGAAGAAGAGAACCTCAGAATCTGAGGATGAGGATTATATGGCAGAAGAAGATGAGGCTACTTCCAAGAAGGTTGTGCTAAAAAAGGAGTATGCCTCAGCAAAGAACACAAAGCCTGGACTCAATAGGAAGGTTCCTGCCAAGAGGACACCTATGCTGAAGGTCAGAGGATCAACACAAGTACCTGAAAAACCTGATCCCAAAGCGCCAGCTGCAGAAGGAAAGAAAAGGAAAGAAAGGGTCAAAAATACCATGGCCAGAGTGATTGGAAAACCTTTCATGATGGAAGAAGAAGAGGAAGAAGAGGTTGCTGCACCAGCACCCAAGGCACAAAAGCTAATGGGTGATGCTATAAAGTCAGGGGCTGCAACATCAAAGCCCAAAGAAGCACCCAAAGCTGCCCCCAAGCCCAAGAGTGCACCAAAGAGGAATACCAGGAATATACCAACTACTGAGAAGAACATGACCCCAGTGCCTGAAGTTGCTGCTGAGGAAGATGATGAAGGACAAGTCCTGAGGAAGTTCAAACCCAAGAGTCCAGACCACAATGACGCTCATCCTGTGGCTGAGGACATGAATATCAGGAGAGACTCAGGGTTGAGGCTATGGAGAATGACAGATCCATATGCCACCAGGAGAAGGACTGCTGTTGATTACAGGTTCCATACAAAGGAACAACAGGACTTCTATGAGACAATCTTGTTGTACAAGAAGCCCATAGTGTGTGATATGAGGTGGGCCGACTGGACCTACATGAAAGAGAATGAGGAACACTATCTTGGAGTGCAAGACAATTTTGTTGCTTGTGGAGTTGCAGACTTTGTTGGGCAGAAGCTCACAAAGTGGAATGATGAGCTCATTATGCAATTCTACTCCACAACACATTTCTATCCAGATGGCAGGATAGTTTGGATGTATGAAGGTACAAGGTACCAGTCAACCATTGAGGAATGGGCCAATCTGATTAATGCCCCAAAGGAGAGTGAAGATGACTTGGATGTCTATGCCAAGAGGAAGATGGATCACAATACCATGGCTCATATGTACAAGGAGATCCCAGATGCTGCAGTTGAGACACATAAGTTTGGGTCAGTTCACTTTCTTCTGTCAGGACTCCCAACAATCAACTGGATCCTAAGGCATACTCTATTGCCCAAGTCAGGTGACCACAACATGATTAGAGGGCATGCTATAAACTTGCTCCACTTGTTTGATGTGCCATAGAAATTCAAGGTCATGAGCCTCATTGTTGAGACCATTAAGAGGACAACAGCAGACCAAAAGAGGAGTTGTGGGTATGCCCCACAGATTCAGGAGTTGATTAACTCAAAGATGGGCACATGCACATACTTGCTAGACAAAGAACATTTTGCTATCTATCCAGAATTTGAGGACAATCAAGTTGTGATGAATGAGAATGAACCATCATCAGTGCAAGGTCAAGAGAAGAAGGAGAAAGCAAAGAGAGAGAAGGCTGCCAAGATGCCAACTCAAGAGGAGGCATCCGAGTACTTTTTGAAGAACAAGCAGGAGCAGCTTGGTTACTTGATAGCATCAACACTGGGGATTGAGAAGGGGTTGGCCACCCTAACTCAAAATCAGGAGAGCCTGGAAAAAATCATGGAACAAAAATTCTATGATCTAGATGTCAAAGGAACTGAGATTCGGTCAGTTGTGGAGCAGCTCCAGGATGACATGCAGGAGAGGAAGGGCAAGACAACCACTGATGCAGTTGCCAGAGTGCCTAGAGCTCAGAGGTCAGCTGCAGTGCCTGTGACAGACACTAGAGCCACATCATCTACACTAGCTACACCTCCTACAACTCCAGGGAAACCAGCTCCAGCACCAACTCCTCCAGCTCCATCCACATCAACTAAAGCCTTCGTCCAAGGAGCCATCTCTACACCACCACCTGAAAATCAATCCTGAGAGTTGATAGCACTATGCATTTTCTATGAACTTTTTGGTAACTTGTTGCCAAAGGGGGAGAAAAATGTATAGATCATAGGCTTCGAGAGAGAGAGTGTTGCTTTTGTTCTCTCTTCCTTTGGTGGTTAAACTTTGTTTGCTTTTGATTGCTTGAGATACTATGCTATTATCTGTGAGACATTGATGATCACGTGTTTGATCATAAGCTACACTTATGCTTGTTAAATGATATTATCTTACCTATCCTTTTACGATCATTCACTTTGCTTGGTGATGAGTGCATGTATTTAATCTTTATTATTTTGAGCGCTCCACCAAGATGTATGTGACATGGAAGAGTAACCCATGAGCCTAATTCCTTGTGCATTTGCAGTCCAAAGCAAATTTTAAACTATGCACAAATTTAGGGGGAGCTCTTGCTTATCACATACTTCTCAAAGCGACGATGTTTTTCAATCTTATTATCATTTGTCGAAGCTTTGATCTATATGTTGTCATCAATTACCAAAAAGGGGGAGATTGAAAGTGCAACTATCCCTAGGTGGTTTTGGTAATTCATAACAACATATAGCTCATTGAGCTAATGCTATTCCAAGACTATTATTTCAGGAAAGCTCAATGAATGGCATGGCATGGATGATGAAAGTGGATCCCTCAAAATATCAAGGACAAAGGATTGGCTCAAGCTCAAAAGCTCAAGACTCTTCATTTTACATTTTAGTGATCCAAGATCACATTGAGTCTATAGGAAAAGCCAATACTATCAAGGAGGGATGAGGTGTTGCTTAATGAGCCTCTTGCTTCAAGTGCTTAGTGATATGCTCCAAATACCCTCAACTACTTTCTCACATCCTCATATGACCTAAACCCAAAGTCAAAATCGGTCACACCGATTCTTTCTATCCGGCGCCACCGAGTTCAAATGTCATAGCCACTGCCACAAACCCTAGGCAAATCGGTCTTACCTATAGGGATCTCGGTCTCACCGAAATGAGATTGTAATCTCTCTGTTTCCCTTCGTAACGTTTCGGACTAACCGAAGTGAGCGATCGGCCCCACCGAGATTGCAATGTAAACTCCCTGTTTCCCTTTCGTAACATTTCGGTCTCACCGAAATGAGCGAATCGGTCCCATCGAGTTTACCTGACCAACTCTCTAGAAAGCTTATTACCAAAATCGGTCTCACCGAGTTTGTGTAATCGGTCTTACCGAGATTACGTTATGCCCTAACCCTAACCATATCGGTCTTACCGAGTTGCATGTCGGTCCCACCGAAAATCCTAATGGTCACTAGGTTTACTAAATCGGTCCGACCGAGTCTATTGAATCGGTCCCACCAAGTTTGGTAAATTGTGTGTAACAGTTGGATTTTGTGTGGAGGCTATATATACCCCTCCACCTCCTCTTCATTCGTGGAGAGAGCCATCAGAACAAACCTACACTTCCAACTTACCATTTCTGAGAGAGAACCACCTACTCATGTGTTGAGGCCAAGATATTCCATTCCTACAATATGAATCTTGATCTCTAGCCTTCCCGAAGTTGCTTTCCACTCAAATCTTCTTTCCACCAGATCTAAATCCCATGAGAGAGAGTTGAGTGTTGGGGAGACTATCATTTGAAGCATAAGAGCAAGGAGTTCATCATCAACGCACCATTTGTTACTTCTTGGAGAGTGGTGTCTCCTAGATTGGCTAGGTGTCACTTGGGAGCCTCCGACAGGATTGTGGAGTTTAACCAAGGAGTTTGTAAGGGCAAGGAGATCGCCTACTTCATGAAGATCTACTGCTAGTGAGGCAAGTCCTTCATGGGCGACGGCCATGGTGGGATAGACAAGGTTGCTTCTTCATGGACCCTTCGTGGGTGGAGACCTCCGTGGACTCGCGCAACCGTTACCCTTCGTGGGTTGAAGTCTCCATCAACGTGGATGTACGATAGCACCACCTATCGGAACCACGCCAAAAACATCCTGTGTCTCCAATTGCGTTTGAATCCTCCAAACCCTTCCCTTTACCTTCATGCAAGTTGCATGCTTTAATTTCCGCTGCTCATCTACTCTTTGCATGCTTGCTTGAATTGTGTGATGACTGCTTGACTTGTCCAAAGATTGCTAAAATCTGCCAAACTCTAAAATTGGGAAAATGTTAAGTTTTTAATTGGTCAAGTAGTCTAATCACCCCCCCTCTAGACATACTTCAAGGTCCTACATAATCCTATTCTGTAGGTCTTGTTACTTGAACATGGCGAACCTACGAACTATGAGGAAGCGATGATGAGCCCAGATTCCGCAAAATGGATTGAGGCCATGAAATCTGAGATGGGATCCATGTATGAGAACAAAGTGTGAACTTTGGATGACTTGCCAGATGATCGGCAAGCCATCAAGAATAAATGGATCTTCAAGAAGAAGACTGATGCTGACGGTAATGTTACTGTCTACAAAGCTCGACTTGTTGCAAAAAAAATTCAACAAGTTCAAGGGGTTGACTACGATGAGACTTTCTCACCCATAGCGATGCTTAAGTCTGCCTGAATCATGTTAGCAATTGCTGCATTTTTTGATTATGAAATTTGGCAAATGGATGTCAAAACTGCATTCCTGAATGGATTTCTAGAAGAAGAGTTGTATATGATGCAACTAGAAGGTTTTGCCGATCCAAAATGTGCTAACAAAGTGTGCAAGCTCCAGTGATCCATTTATGGACTGGTGCAAGCCTCTCGGAGTTGAAATAAACGTTTTGATAGTGTGATGAAAGCATATGGTTTTATACAGACTTTTGGAGAAGCCTGTATTTACAAGAAAGTGAGTGGGAGCTCTGTAGCATTTCTAATACTATATGTGGACGACATATTGTTGATTAGAAATGGTATAGAGTTTCTGGATAGCATAAAAGGATACTTGAATAAGAGTTTTTCAATGAAAGACCTCGGTGAAGCTGCTTATGTATTAGGCATCAAGATCTATATAGATAGATCAGGACTCTTAATTGGACTTTCACAAAGCACATACCTTGATAACGTTTTTAAAAAGTTCAAAATGGATCAAGCAAAGAAAGGGTTCTTGCCTGTGTTACAAGGTGTGAAGTTGAGTCAGATGAAAATCTTTTATGACAATACTGGTGCAATTGCCTTGGCAAAGGAATCCAGATTTCACAAGAGAACCAAGCACATCAAGAGACGCTTCAATTCCATCCGTGACCAAGTCCAGGTGGGAGACATAGAGATTTGCAAGATACATACGAATCTGAATGTTACGAATCCATTGACTAATCCTCTCTCACGAGCAAAACATGATCAACACCAAGATTCCATGGGTGTTAGAATCATTACTGTGTAATATAGATTATTGACTCTAGTGCAAGTGGGAGACTGAAGGAAATATGCCCTACAGTCAATAATAAAGTTATTATTTATTTTCTTAATCTTTTCCTAATGATAATAAAGCACGAATTGACTTTGTCAGGTTCACCATCACAATACACTTCTTCCCGTTAATTTACGCTTTCAATTCGAATTTAAAATGCACAGGGCTGGCCATCGCCCATGGCATCACCCAGCCTCTTTGGTATGTGATCGATACCGTAAAAGTCTATAAGCTTCCAAAAATCAATCAATAGTCCTGATTAGATGCACTTTCGTCAGAAATTATCTGTGTAGAACATGAGTTCGAGTCAAACTTCACCTTCCTCGCCGCCTTTGCTACCCTCCAATAAATATCGGTTCCCAGAAAGAGGGGAGTAGAGGAGAAGCGGATGAGGATGCGTACGCCGAGATCAATCCCGGTGTGAATTTTATCAAACGTCGATGCCCCTCCTGCCTAGTGGAGCTCTGAGCCGAGTGAGCTCTGCGTGACGGCACCCTTCTTCCCGACCGTCTCGGCACACCACAGGCTGCCGCCGCGTACCTCATGCCTCCTGCTCTCTCTCGACTGCACTGCGGCCCCGGCTTCTCGCGCGCCCGTTGCCTCTTGCTCCTGCGCGCCACCGTCAGAGCTTGGTCCGGACGGAGAGGACCAGCCATGACGAGGTGGCAGTAACCATGGCGTCAGCTGCGGGTCCTAATCAGAGGGGGAAACAAAGGGAAAAGCTACGGGGCCTCACGGTGAACCCGCCGGCGAGGTCGGTGAGGCCGGGGAAGCAGCAACGGCAAGGTAATCAACGACGAACGATGATACTCGGACTTGGAGTTGGAAGATGATGGCGAGGGCTTCAGGGTGAATTCGGCCGAGTCCTTGCGCTGGGAAGGAGATCAAGGTTGCGGACCTCCTGGACAAGGTTGTTCGTGGCGGGGAAGCCGGTGGCCGTGTGTGCTGCGCGCCGGTGGCCATGCATGCTCTGCTTGTGCCTGCCTGCACCCAGCCGTGCGTGCGCTGGTCCTCCCGTGGGCTGCAATTTGCACCATGACTCGCTGAGCTTGACCCGTCGGTCCTAGCTCCAGCTGTACCGTGGCCCGTTGAGTTCAGCGCCACCGCATCAGCCATCACACGGAACTGCTACTGCTGCTCTTGTGCTCTAATTTTCTGGATGCTTAAGCAAAACTAATGAAGAGAGAGAGAGAGAGAGAGAGAGAGTATCGGTGGTTACAGGAGCATAGGAATCAGAGGATAGGATAGGCACGTGTGTGGTGGAAAGAAATCAAAGATTTTTAGTGTAAAATATAATTGCTTTCCTATTGCAGCACGGCGCAGGAGCATGGCAGGAGCGGCGCGGCACGGCGCGATGCTGGAGACGGGCTCGGGATCGGGAGAGATATGAGAGAGATACAGATTTTTGTGACAACTAGCTGTTCGTGCATGTAGTCAGATGGAGACACAGAGAGAGATGAGGTGATATTCTTTTGTCCTATGCTATTGTTCGATGAGATGAGATGGAGCAGGTTGTTTGATGCTGGTTATAAGATGGATCAATGGGGTTGACAGAAATCAGAGTGAGAAGAGAGTTGTGGTGATTTTTCTAATTTTATGATGATGATCTTTGGTGTTAGTGCTGCTACTACTGGAGCTGAACCAGAGGCGCACTATATTGAGTTCTTTGCAGATGAAAAAGAGAGAGGAAGATCGTGTTGCATAGTGCTTGCTTATGATGTTTTTCTGACGGTAAATTTGTTCGTTTGTTTGTTACAACAGACGCAAATAAACGGATTTACTGAGTGACTAAAACACAGTTCCGATGTAATTTAATAAGACTATGTTTGGGTTACCACAAAAGTGAACCGATGATGTAGTGAGGATGTACTCAAGCTAAGCTATACACCAAATATTAACCCAGATTAGCCTTTTGATCCCAATGCTCATATAAAGTGTTGTTAAGTATTGGCTTGAATCCTTCCTTTTGATGAAGACCCTCAATTCAAGTAATTCAAAACTTCTTAGTTCGTAACATTTGATGCATGAATTCTTGTTCGTACTTTAATTTTGTTTTACTATTTTTAGGGTAATCGCTACTTTATTTATTCTTTAGTTCACGACCATTTTGTCCAAAATACGTTGTGTATACGTCGTGGATAGAAAATGGGTATACATTAAACCAAGTTTTTGACAACTTATTAACACAACCTTCGCTCACAAGAATACCAGTCGCTTTGTTTGCCGGTTGCCTCGACCAGATCACCCGGTGCTCATTCACACCAGCAAGCAACTCCTTGATCTCTTCTATAAGAGGGCTAAACCTTGAACGGTCTTGATCTCTTGATTGGGAAGCAAGTGCCACACCTTGATTGTTTGTCTTGAGACAAAGTTTTTCAACACCCAATTCCATCGCCAAGTGAACACCTATTGTAACATTTGAGTGCTAAAAAATTACTTTTCTGTTTTCTAAACATTATGTTGCATCTGTTGCAATGCACGGGCATATGTGCTAGTTCATGATAAATGTCTATTATTGCTATAATTGTATTAACCGGAAACATAATACATGTGTGAATACATAGACAAACAGAGTGTCATTAGTATGCCTCTACTTGACTAGCTCGTTGATCAAAGATGGTTAAGGTTTTCTAATCATAGACATGAGTTTTCATTTGATAAACGGGATCACATCATTGGGAGAATGATGTGATTGACTTGACCCATTCCGTTAGCTTAGCACTTGATCGTTTTAGTTTACTGCTATTGCTTTTTTCATGACTTATACATGTTCCTACAACTACGAAATTATGCAACTCCCGATTACCGGAGGAATTCTTTGTGTGCTACCAAACATCACAACGTAACTGGGGGATTATAAAGGTGCTCTACAAGTGTCTCCGATGGTACTTGTTGAGTTGGCATAGATCGAGATTAGGATTTGTCACTCCGATTGCCGGAGAGGTATCTCTGGGCCCTCTCGGTAATGCACATCACTATAAGCCTTGCAAGCAATGTGACTAATGATTTAGTTGCGGGATGATGCATTACATAACGAGTAAAGAGACTTGCCGGTAACGAGATTGAGCTAGGTATTAAGATACCGACGATCGAATCTCGGGCAAGTAACATACTGATGACATCAGGAACAACGTATGCTGTTATGCGGTTCAACCAATAAAGATCTTTGTAGAATATGTAGGATCCAATATGGGCATCCAGGTTCCGCTATTGGTTATTGACCAAAGAGGTGTCTTGGTCATGTCTACATAGTTCCCGAACCCATAGGGTCCGCACGCTTAACGTTCGTTGACGATATAGTATTATATGAGTTATGTATGTTGGTGACCGAATGTTGTTCGGAGTCCCGGATATGATCACAGACATGACGAGGAACTCCGGAATGGTCCGGAGATAAAGATTGATATATGGGATAATAGTTTTGGTCTCTGAAAGGGTTTCAGAATTCACCGGAAGGGGTTCCAGATGTTTCCCAAAATGTTTGGGTACGAGAACACTTTATTTGGGCCAAAGGGGAAAGCCCACAAGGTTTTTGGAAAGCGCAAAAGGAAGTTTTGCGGAGTCCAGGGGCCAGACGCCAGGAACCCTGGCGTCTGGCCCTAGAGTCCGAGAAGGACTCTTGCCTTTCGGGTGAAACCAACTTTGTGGAGGCTTTTACTCCAAGTTTCGACCCCAAGGCTCAACATATAAATAGAGGGGCAGGGCTAGCACCAAAGAGATATCAAGAAACACCAAGCCGTGTGCCGGCAATCCCGTTCCCTCTAGTTTATCATCCGTCATAGTTTCCGTAGTGCTTAGGCGAAGCCCTGCGGAGATTGTTCTTCACCAACACCGTCACCACGCCGCCGTGCTGCCGGAACTCATCTACTACTTTGCCCGTCTTGCTAAATCAAGAAGGCAAGGACATCATCGAGCTGAACGTGTGCTGAACGCAGAGGTGCCGTATGTTCGGTACTTGATCGGGGCGGATCGTGAAGGTGTACAACTACATCAACAACGTTGATAAACGCTTCCGCTTAGCAATCTTCAAGGGTATGAAGATACACTCCCCCTCTCGTTGTTATGCATCACATATATAGATCTTGCGTGATCGTAGGATTTTTTTTGAAATTACTATGTTCCCCAACAAAAATGTCCGTGGAGATCATATGTACTAAACCTAGAGTAGTCTCAAATTTGAAGAGGGTACAAAAATTCCTAATAAAATTATATTTACTAAACCTAGAATATCTCGTTCGTCCTCTACTTGGGGGAAGAGTGTCTGGTTTGTACACTATGTTCATCAAGTTTTTGTCGTAACAATCTCAATGTTTTACCACACCCTACAGGTTTCCAATGAAGGCACCATGCATAGTTTCGAACCTTTCCGAGCTCGTTTGCATGCTCAAGCTTTTTGCCCTTTTTAGTTGCCAGAAAATCAATTCATGCCGCGAAATAGCAAACCTACTAAAAATGGTAATTTTTAGCATGGGGCTTGCAATAGTGTCTATTACTCATGGGAAAAGTTTGAGGTCGAAATGATTGAAAAAATTGTAGTTGTTCACGTAAGGCGGCGGTTTTCTGTTTTAAACCTTGACACTTTGTGGGAGAGTGTCCCGTTTGTACACTATGTGCATCAACTTTTTGCCGTAATGATTTGAACTTTTACCACACCCTACAGGTGTCCAACGAAGGCACCATGCAAAGTTTCATCCTTTTCAACTCGTTTGCATGCTCAAAGCTTTTTGCCATTTTTAGTTGTTGGAAAACAATTAATGTCACAAAAATAGCAAACCAACTCAAAAGTGGCAATTTTTTAGCACGGGGCTTGCAATAGTGTCTATTACTCATGGAAAAAGTTTGAAGTCAAAATGATTTAAAATTGTAGTTGTTTGTGTAAGGCAGCAGTTTTCCATTCAAAACCCTGATGCTTTGTGGGAGAGTGTCCGGTTTGTACACGACGTGCATCAAGTTCTGCCTTAAGAATCTCAAATATCTACCACACCCTACAGGTGTCCAATGAAGTCAACATGCAAAGTTCCATCCCTTTCCGAGCTCGTTTGCACGCTCAAAACTTTTTTCCCTTTTTAGTTGCCGAAAAATAAATTAATGCCACGAAAATAGCAAAACGACTGAAAAGTGGTAATTTTTTAGCACCGGGCTCTAGATGCTGTGTACTAAAGGCTTTAGGTTAAAATTAATTTTAAAAATATGTTGAATGGTGTAAAAGATGATGTAGTGGTGCTTTCTTAGAAGTGGTGGGCGCCTGCCACCGCTTTAGCCCTTTCAGGTCGCGGGTAATACGCATGGCCCTTCACTACTTCTCCACTACATTCGTGGGCAGTTCAGTTTTCACCCAAAATGGTCTGCATCAAAACAGTACCTCCCATTCACCCCCGCACCGCGCGCCCATGCCCCCAAAATACCTTCCCTCCTTGCTGCCACAGCCCTCCTCCCCGCCGTGGCCTTCGAAGCCGCTGCAGGCATTGCCTCCTCCCCTAACACCGGAGGCATCTTGCCGCCGTAGAAGTTGTGCTCCTCCTCTGCCAACATCGGAGGCCTCACACCACCTTCGAACGCCAGACATGCCACCTCTATGGTATGTTCGGATTTGTGTTTAGGGTAAATACTAGTAGGTTAGAAATACATGCCAATGTTTCTTGGTGTTACTTGTGTTCATTGTAATATAAGTACAAATTTGATTGATATTTTCTGTTGGTTAATTTTGAGTATTGCATCTTAGTGTTAGTTGTGCTTAGAGTAAATATGAGTAGTTTAGAATTAAGATCCATTCTAGTGTAGTTGGCTTCTATTTGCAGGTATTTCCATTTCGCCGAAATTCTGGCACTCGTTATGTCCTCCTTTTAGCAAAAGTCATCTTGAATTTGTTCTTTCATATTTTTCCTAGGGTGCATTCTAGTGTGGTTGGCTTCTATTTGCAGGTATTGACATGAGTGCCAATGTTTTTGTGAAACATCGATTCATTTCTGTTTTGCTGAATTTCTGGCACTCAGTATGTCCTCTATTTAGCAAAGTTCATGTAAATTTTTTGTCTCATATTTTGCCTACGATGCATTCTAGTGTGGTTGGCTTCTACTTGTAGGAATTGACAAGAGTGCCAATGTTTCCACGAAACGTTGATTCATTTCGGTCTCGCTGACTTACTAGGACTCGTTATGTCCTCTTTTTAGCAAAGCTCATGTCAATTTTTTCTTTCATATTTTGCCTAGAATACATTCTAGTGTGGTTGGCTTCAACTTGCAGGTATTGACAAGAGTGCCAATCTTTTCACGAAACGTCGATTCATTTCTGTTTTGCCAAATTTCTGACTCTCATTATGTCCTCTTTTTAGCAAAGGTCGTGTCAATTTTTTTATTTCATATTTTCCTTTTATGCTTTGTGACCCATAATTGCCACACTAAATTTTAGCAAACGCAACACATGGATTCTGAAGAACCATCTTCTATGGACTCCGTCGCTCCGCATCGTAAAAAGGGCCAAACTAGAAAGAAGAAATCGACCAATGAACATTCTGTCGATAAGGCACCAAGAGAAGATGTGGTGAATGTTTCAGCCGGTTCGTGCGTATGGCGAATGATTGAGCTAGGTAAACCAATGTTACCCTAACATAAGTTGAGTGCACTCAGCACTGAAACTCGGCTTCTACACAAAGACGTGGTAGCTAGGTCAAGAAAGGATGAGATGAATTACATCCCCAATGTTATAGATGGTCTTTGATTCGTCGACACATGCCGTACTGATAAAATATTTCTTGGGTTTGAGAGTGTAGTCATCGATAATATTTTCTATGTGGATGTAGTCAGGCCATCCTTAATGAGGCTTTGGTCACTCGGGCTTGCTACAAATCCATTAATGTAGTAGTTGCCTTCCTTGATCCGTATATCATGCATTTTGCCAATGCCGATTCTGATAAAGGCAGTGCGCCATCGCGACTTACCTCCATCGGACCATTCTTCGTAGTCCTCGGCACAAGGACAACTTTATCGTGCCTTAATTCAAAATGTAAATTCATTCCTTTTATGCTTTCACATATACCTGACTACTTTTATCTCAATCTCATTCATGTTACATTGTTGATACATCCCAATGTATCTATAATTTTTGGTTGTTCCATGCTATTGTAGAATCAATCTTGGATGTTTTATACGCAATTATATGAAATTTTAAATCGTTTTGGGGACTAATTTATTAACCTAGTGCCCAGTGCAATTTTTGTTCTTTTACTTGTTTTTGGCTTTTCGGAAAAACAATATCAAACAGAGTCCAAACGAAGAAAAATCTTTGGATTAATTTCTCTGGACTAGAACGAACCCACGAAGATTTGTGAGAAGACCAGAAGAGCCACGAGGGAGTGGCAAGCTTGCTAGGGGGCACCCCCAGGCTTGTGCGCTCCTCATGGCACCTCTTGAACTAATTCCGCTTCTATAAATTCCCAGATATTCTCAATATAATAGAGAGCCACCCAAAACACGTTTTTTCGCCGCCGCAAGCTTTTGTTCTTCCGTGATCCCATCTGGAGGCCTTTTTCGGTACTCTGTCGGAGGGGGAATCGATTTTGGGTGCAAGTATGAGAGCCACCCAAACCAAAGTCCAAGCTTTTGTTTTGAAATTTACTTTGTTACCTACCAGTATGAGATTTAATATTTGCAAGTAACGGTCGATGGGATTTACAACCCCCTTGTTCATGTTGGGTGCAAGTATCTGCTTTTGTGTGCACAGGTGCTGCTAATAAGGTTCTGTGTGGTTCTCCTACTGGATTGATAACCTTGGTTCGTAACTGAGGGAAGTACTTATATCTAATGTACTTCTTTATTCTCTCCTCTTCGAGGAAATCCCAATGCAGCTCACAAGTAGCAGGAAGAATTTATGGTGTCGTTGCCGGGGAGACATCACCAAAACTTATCAAGTACCTTCACACAAACTATTATCTACTTGGTCTTATTTTTATTTGCCTTTGCCTCTCGTTTCATATCTCCCACTTCTAATTTTTTTAAACACAAAAATATCTTTTTGCTTGTTGGACTAGGCCACAATAACCCTGGGCAACATATGGACCGTTGTAACCATGGTCCTGCTGCCTGCTGTAGTGACCATGGCCCCCTAGTGTCTGTATGATCCATGGGCCTTCTATGGGACATAGAACCAGTGGGCCTTCCATGGGCCGTATGATTGATTGGTCAAACATGCACTACTAGGGAAAAACCTAGGAGTAGCGCTGGTTTTTGGCTCATCAGTAGCGCGGGTAGCCGCGCTACTAATATGGCGCTACAACTAAAGCTTAGCAGTAGCGCCTGCTGGCACGCGCTACTGCTATATCTACTTAGTAGTAGCGCTTTCCCAGACAACCGCTACTGGTAATTACTAGTAGCGCTTCTCTCCGCCCGCGCTACTACTATTTTTCCGTATTCCGTTTCTTTTAAATTTTAGGTCGTATTCATACACCTTTATACAATTTTTCATACAGCAATTTAGAGATTGTTTTTACATTATAATGAGTTATTAAATCACTAGGTGAAAGAACCGCGGATTAGTTTCAAATGGATGGCTTCTAAGTGATCAAGTCATGGATTATCACGATAATCCATGACTTGATCACTTAGGACCCATCCACTTAAAACTACTCCTCGGTTCTTTCACCCATTGATATAATAACATACTCATCATCATCGTCATCATCATCATCATCATCATCATCATCATCATCATCATCATCATCATATTAATATAAAACTCTTGCATCATATCATCATGAACAACACTATTACACCAACACTATTTAATCATCATAGTCATAGCTAATCACCACCAACAACATTAGCTAATATTAATCGTCATAGTCATCACCACCAACACTCATTCTAGCTAGCTAATCACTCCGACTACTCTCTCTCAAGTAAAATAGCATAGAACATGTGGAGCGCTCCTAATTCATCGTATTGAAGCATGCAGATGAACCTGTCTCCTAATTGTGGGCTGCGCTTCTGATTGCTGCCCCAAGTACTTCTCTGCGATTCTTCATAATTTTGTTCCAGTCTTTGACTATTAAGACTTGCTCGCTTCTAGAAATCCTAAATGCACTCATGTGCAATGTAGGAAGTCTTGGTCGTATGCTAACCATGGACATGCGACCTTTAGCATCAATCCACTGAGGCACAACTATCATCGGGAGTCCCTATTGAAGATCATCGTAGTAACATACTTAGCAATGAAGTTTAGCTTAAAAAATAATGTATGCAAAAGATGCACCGACGACAAATAGTAAAAATCTTACCATCTTCCCTAAATAGATGTGACCGTAGTTTAGTACGAACACTATTGGTCGCACGTTTTGAGTACTAAGATTTCTAAGTCCAGGAAAATAATTTGTCTTGATAGTTTGAAGATCCTCAAGCCATGAAACATAATGACTTGTCTCCTCGCAGTTTAGTTCAGCCCTGGGACAGTAGTAGGTCCTGTCTACCAAGCACTGGACATGTTTGCTTGAATGGAAAAGCTGTCAATAGAAATTAGTTGTCAAATATTTTTGAATAAACAATAGCCAAGACATAAATATGGTTGAGAAACTTACATAATGGTATAACTGGAGGCGTCTGCACATTGACCCAGATGTCGATATTATCTTCAATATCATCTTCCGGATGAATATCAAAGGTGATAAGCATATCAGGCTCAAATGCATAAGCCTTGCATAGTGCTCTCCATTGTTTGCATTCAAGTTGGGTGTAGGTGTCTGTATTGTATAATTTTGCGGGAAAACTATAACCATGCTTGGTCCTCAAGTTAACTCTTTTACCTCCATAGTTTCCATAGTACTGGAACCAAACTTATCCAAGACATATATTCTTGCATGGCAGGGGATACACTAGTAGAATAGTAAAAAAATTAACTTATAAGTTGAAGCAGAAGAACATAAGTCATGCTTAATTACGAAAAAAGACTTGTCGTTGTGACTTACTGTATGCACTTTGAAGGTGTCATCCAGCTTGATGCTAAAGCGCCTACCACCAACTAGGTGAGGCCTGTCGCACATGCCGTGCTTGTCTTTGCAGTATTCGCATATACCGAATTCCTTTTCATCGTCAGACATTTCCTATGTTCATAGTTGAAACATTAATTAAAAATCGACCAAAGGCAACTACCAGGGAACTCAACACACAGATCACTATTACTCAATATGCAACGGGTTGACTTTAGGTCTGTTGAGTCTTCCTTCCTAAACTCTCATCTCACGTATATGGTGGGCACTCCCTCTCTGATATTGTGACCGTTGGTGATGGTTGCTACTCCTCCTTTCCCAAGTGCATTTCAAATATCTAGCACAAGGAAAAGAAGGAGAAGCGACCCCCACGACAACAGTCGGCATTCTTCTTCTCTCATATATGGTGGACACTCCATCACCGATTTTTCGATCGTTGATGATGGGTCGCTAATCCTTCTCCCCCTAGTGCATAACAAAGGTCTAGCACAAAGAGAAGAAGTAAAAGCGACCCCCACGACAATAGTCGACATTCTCCTCTCATATATGGTGGAGACTCTCCCTCACCAATTTTTGGACTGTCATGTATGGAGCCCCGACAGACTGAAAGTCAACTCGAAATGTCGTTTAATTCTCTTTCTAGAAAATCCGGGGCACTCGCTATTTCCTACATATTCTAGCACAAGTCATGCTTAAATTCATGGAAAAATCCGGCATGACCTTTGCTAAAATAGGACATATCGAGATCTTGAAATTTGCCGGAACAGAAATGAATCAACACTTCGGCAAAACATAGGCCACTCGCAAATGAATGAACACTTCGCACATGAGCATAAACGGGTGCTCATTGCATTTCAATGGTTCAATATTGACAAAAACATTTCAAGATATCTTATAACTAAATACCCTAGTTCAGATGTAGAGGAAGGTGGAGAAGGAGGAGGTGGAGTTTTAGCTCACCGACTCGGGTGTAGAGGAAGTGGAGGTAGCTCGGATGACGATCACTCCAAGGAGACACGACTAAGCCTGCATATTCCACTGAGTAAAATTTTAATTAGATCACCAAATCTCATATAGAATTCTTTGATGACAAAGTGATAATGACATAAAAAATAAACTAGTTTTATTAATTTTCTTACTAAAAATAAACTAGTTCTATAGTAAAATTTTAATTAGATCATCAAATCTCATATACCTAAATTTTCTTACTAAAAATAAACTAGTTATATTAATTCAACTAGTTCAACTTAACACTTACTACACCTAAAAATAAACTAGTTCTTACTAAAAATAAATTAGTTCTTACTAAAAATAAACTAGTTCTATTAATTTAACTAGTTCAACTAAGCAATCACTATAAATAAAAACAAGCTAATTCTTACTAAAAATAAACTAGTTCTATTAATTTAACTAGTTCAACTAAGCAATTACTAAAAATAAAAATTAAAAAAATTCTTACTAAGAACAGTGGGCGGCTAGAGGAGGAAGGAGGAGTGGGCGACCGGAAGAGGAGCGAGGAGGGGGCGACTGGTGGAGGAGGGAGGAGGGGGTGGCCGATGGAGGAGGGAGAAGGGGCGGCCGGAGGAGGAGGGCGTGGCCGGTGGAGGAGGGAGGAGGGGCGCCCGATGGAGGAGGGAGGAGGGGAGGAGGGAGGAAGAGGGAGTACCTCAGTGGAGGAGGAACGGTGGCTGCGGGCAACAGCGGTCGTCGGGGAACGACGGCGGTGGCGGACGACCGGGGCAAGGGGGAGAGAGTGAGTGAGAGGGAGAGTGAGGGGGTCTTTGTCGCGCGGGGGACGATAAGGTAGGGATATTAGTAGCGCATGTCGAAGAAAAGCGCTACTACTACGGAGAATATCAGTAACACACTATCTGGATACGCACTACTACTAAGTGGGGCTAGTCATTATGCACAGTTCAAACTTAGCAGCAACGCGTTTTGCTAAAACGCGCTGCTGCTGAAAGGATAGCAGTAGCGCGTCTTACTGACATGCGCTACTACTAAGTAGCAACAGCGCCTCATTTTACCCAGCGCTACTTCTAAGATTCTGTGTATAGGCTTTTTCCTAGTAGCAATGGGACGTACTATTCGTGGACCAATAGTGGTCCGCAATGTGGGCCATAAACGGTCTAGAATGGGAATCATCTGTTTATGGGCCGGCCATAATGGGCCGTTAATAGGCCGATACGTATAACATGCTCAATTCTATTGACAGGCATACCAGGTCATTAATGGGATGTATTAGATGACGGTATGAAAACGGTCCACTGGATTAACGGGCCACAAACGGGTTGACTGTAACCACGGGCTGAATTTGGCCCATCAGTGGAACAGGCCAGTAACGGACCGTAAGTAATCGTATGCTAGAAATGATCCTAAGAATAAATGGGCCCTTAGAAGGCTGAAAGATAACATGGACTGGAAATGGCCCAACGGAATAATGGGCCGTCAATGGGTATAAAGTGATTTACTGTTCATTATGGGCCAGTTCCACCATAGGCCGTTAAAGGGCCCTAATTTACAAAGGGTCTCATATGGGCCGAAAGACGTCATGGGCCATACATGGGCCGGAAGTTACAACAGGCTGGAATCATATTGGGGGCCCCAGATGACGCTATCGGGCCTAATTCGGATAGGAAATAATGGGCCATGAGTTAGCAGGCTATAAATGGGCTATATGCAAACAGGCCGTTAACAGGCTTTCGTGGCCCAGCCCGCTACATTTTGACCAAGTGAAACGGGCTGGCCTTTTTAACCTAAATGGGCCACTGTTGGGCCTTGCCCCGTGTCAACATGTCATAGGCGCCTCCTGTCCATTAGGTAGTTGACATCTGTCCCAACGCGGAACTGACACATTGTAAGGCCATATTTATCCTTAGTAGTTTTGGTGGTTGATGACAATGCTGTTGCGGACTAATCGTGTGCATTGAGCATTTCAAATATATCATGTCTAGACACAAGACGATTTGGTGTCCCTCGAAGACTTTTGAAGACGGCATTTCTCTATGTTTTTTTTCGGTGGATTTGAGTCGTGGGAAAGCCGTACTATTAAGAGGGGGTCCGCGTTGGAAAGGTTTGGGTGGAATCTCATGTACACGTATGTTCCTTTTGCACCACCTTTCCTTTGGCTCTTTGGAGCATCCTCCGTCTTTCCATGTCTAGGCAAAATGAAGGACTCCTAATGTTGATGTACTGAGTCAAGCGGTAGTACTACTCCCCAGAGTGGTACTACTGCATGCCCTTGCGGTAGTACTGACATCCAGCACGGTAGTACCATGAGTGTTCATGGTAGTACCGCTCCGTGGGAGCGGTAGTACCGTGGCTTCAGGACAAGCTCTGCTGCCCGAGCGGTAGTAGGGGAGGATGTAATTTTTTACATTCGCGCCCAACGCGGTAGTACCGCACCTTCGGCGCGGTAGTACCTTGAGCTTTGGCCAGGCACAGAAGCATGAACGGAAGTAGGGGCGGATGTAATTTTTTACATCCGCTCCCTATGCGGTAGTACCGTGTCGGATTTTTGCATAGACCTAAACTCAATGGAAGTAGTCACAGATGTAATTTTTTATGTCTGTGCCTTCTCTGGCTAGACTATCCCTGCCTTGCGATAGTACTGCGCCAGAGGTTCTACCGCTCCCTGTCTTAGCACAGCAGGTCTAATCCTCGCCCCTGTCTTGCCAGCGGTAGTACCACGGCCCGCCGCGGTAGTACCGCAGGCCCGTGCGGTAGTACCGCTTGTATGGTGCGGTAGTACCGCGTGTCACAGGCTGTGTTGGTGGATAACGGTTGGATTTATTCTTCCACTATATAAGGGGAGTCTTGTTCTCCGAGTAGACCACCTCTTCCACCTCCAAGCTCCATTGATGCTCTAAGCTCCATTTTCACCCGATCTCTCTCCCTAGCCAATCAAACTTGTTGATTCTCTAGGGATTGGTTGAGAAGGCCTCGATCTACACTTCCACCAAGAGAAATTTGATTCCCCCCACTAATCCCTTGCGGATCTTGTTACTCTTGGGTGTTTGAGCACCCTAGACAGTTGAGGTCACCGCGGAGCCATAGTCCATTGTGGTGAAGCTTCGTGGTCTCGTTGGGAGCCTCCAATTAAGTTGTGGAGATTGCCTCAACCTTGTTTGTAAAGGTTCGGTCGCCGCTTCTAAGGGCACCAATAGTGGAATCCCGACATCTCGCATTGTGTGAGGGCGTGAGGAGAATACGGTGTCCCTAGTGGCTTCTTGGGGAGCATTGTGCCTCCACACCGCTCCAACGGAGACGTACTTCCCCTCAAAGAAAAGGAACTTCGGTAACACATCCTCGTCTCCATCGGTTCCACTCTTGGTTATCTCTTACCTTTACTTGTGCAAGTTTTATTGTGTTACATCCCTTGCTTGCCTGTGTGCTTATTGTTGTTGCATCATATAGGTTGCTCACCTAGTCGCATATCTAGACAACCTACTTTGATGCAAATTTTAATTTGGTAAAGAAAGGCTAAAAATTGTTAGTTGCCTATTCACCCCCCTCTAGTCAACTATCTCGATCCTTTCAATTGGTATATGAGCGGAAGCCGGCTTGACATCACTTAGCTTGAATCTCTTGAGCATGTCTTGAGTGTATTTGGCTTGGTTGATGAAGGTTCCTTCTCTTCTTTGCTTGATTTGGAACCCGAGAAAGAACTTCAACTCTCCCATCATAGACATCTTGAACTTTGAGGTCATGAGAGCGGCAAATTCCTCATTGAAAGCCTTGTTAGGGGAACCAAAGATAATATCATCAACATATAGTTGGCATACAAACAACTCCCCTTTGACCTTCTTAGTAAAAAAGAGTGGGGTCGATTTTCCCAATTTCGAACCCACTATCTTGCAAAAACTCGGTAAGGTGCTCATACCACGCACGTGGGGCTTGTTTAAGGCCATAGAGTGCCTTGTCGAGTTGGTACACATGATCGGATAAGTAGGGATCCTCGAACCCCAGGGGTTGTTTGACATACACCAACTCATTAATAGGACCATTAAGAAAAACACTCTTCACATCCATTTGTTGCAACTTGAAATTATGATGAGAAGCATAAGCAATCAACAAACGAATAGATTCAAGGCGAGCAACGGGAGCAAAGGTTTCACCGTAGTTGATACCCTCGACTTGGGAGTAGCCTTGTGCCACCAAACGAGCCTTGTTGCGAACAATGATCCCATGAGCATTTTGCTTGCTCTTGAATATCCACTTGGTTCCAATGACATTGTGATTCCCCATTGGCCTTGGCACCAATCTCCACACTTGGTTGTTCTCGAAGTTGTTGAGTTCTTCATGCATGTCATTGAGCCAATTCGGATCCTCAAGCGCCTCATAAACCTTTTGGGGTTCGACACAAGAAATAAACACGTGATGTTCACAATAGTTGGCTAATTGTCTACGAGTGCTTACCCCCTTTCTTAGGCTTTCAACCACATTTTCCATGAGACGACCTTTCATTGTGAGCTTGGAAGCAATCTTCATGGCATGACGCTCTAATTCCTCCTCAGGTGTGAAAAGAGGAGCAGAAACTTGATCATCTTGAGTGCCGTCATGAGCTTGTTCTTGATCTTGAGCTTGCTCTTGATCTTGAACTTGCTCGGAAGGGAGAACTGGACCTTGGGCATCACTTGGTGTCTCACCACCATCTTGAGGTTGGTCTTGCCCTTGATCTTGTTCACGAGGTTGAGGGCCTTCACTTTGTTCTTTGGAAGCATGTGGGTCTTGGGTTGGTGATGGCTCCACTTGAGTGGAGCATTGTCCTTCTCCTTCGGCCACAAGGGGTTCCTTAATGGGCAGGATACGACCAACACCCATTCTTCTTATGGCTTGGGGAGGAATTTCATCACCTACATCACAAGTACCACTTTGCTCCACTTGGGAGCCGTTATTCTCGTCAAACTCCACGTTACACGTTTCCTCAATGAGTCCTGTGGACTTGTTGAGGACATGGTAAGCATGAGAGTTTGTAGCATAACCAACAAATATGCCCTTGTCGGTGTCCTGGATATGGGCGTATCCAGCCCCGCCCGCCTGCGGCCCACCATGTGGCTCCATCGACGGCCTGGTACGGCCCAGCTTCAGTATCAACAACTCAAGACTCTCACGAGGGGCCAAGCCTCGCGAGGCGGACAACCTAAGGAAACCTGCACTCTGCACCTGCCTGGCGCCTGCCTTGGCCTTGGTCCTCGGGAGCCAGCCTGAGGAGGCCGATCCCCTTGGGCGCCAGGCTTAGGAGGATCACGAGTAGGGAGGCTGGGTAGGTTGAGATCTTTGCACACACCCTAGAGTTTGAACCTCTCAAGGGTTTGCAGAACCCGTAATCCGACATTTGGCGCGCCAGGTAGGGGTGCGTCGGAAATCTTCTACCCCGACTGCCAGATCGCGCCGCTGGCTCCGATGACGGGCGCTCTCCCGTCGACCTAGCCGACTCGCGCTCCCGAAGAAGCGTCGGGGCTGCGCTACTTCAGCCTCTCCCTGCGGCAGGTGCAGTGGCCGCCCAAGTTCCAACCGGAGATGACGTCGCGTTATGACGGCACGATGGATCCGACTGCCTTTCTTCAAGCATACGAGGAGGCAGTCTTGGCGGCCGGCGAAGACGACAAAGTGAAGGCCAACTGGCTCCCCATGGCCCTCGTAGGCGCACCGCGCGCCTAGTTACTCAACCTACCGGCATCCTCGGTGGCCTCGTGGGAAGAGCTACGTGGCCTTTTCCTCGCCCACTACGCGGCACCGGCACCCATGGTCGTCGCAACTCTCTTGGGTGGCTCGCATGCGCCACCCTCTAACCGCCACATCAAGCAGTTCTATCGGCGAGTAGGCGCCAGCCAGGCGGGCTCGAGGGTTCCCCCGGGGTGGACGGCGCCCAAGGCCGACCACACCTTCAGCCTCGAGGATCATCCTGCCGCCACGACGGGAGCAGGCGCGCTCCCGATGCTCTGCACCCCCACCATCTGCAACGTGGTGGTCACCAGAACCCTCATCGACGGTGGAGCCGGCCTCAACGTGCTCTCCTCGGAGGCATTCGGCCTGCTGCACGTGCCACCCAGCCGGCTCCACCCCTCCAAGCCTTTCTCCGGGGTCGGCGGTAGCTCCACTAGCCCCCTGGGGCAGATTCGCCTCCCTGTCACCTTTGGGACCTGCGACAACTACAACACCAAGCTCATCGACTTTGACATCGTCGGGATCGACCTGCCATACAATACCATTCTGGGGTACCCGGCCTTGGCCCAGTTTATGGCGGCGACCTACCCTGCATACAACCTCATGAAGATGCCCGACAGCAACGGTGTCCTCACGGTGGTGGGGGACACCAAAGGCGCGCTACAGGCCCTCAAGCTCGCCTTCAGGTCAGCCGCATCCATGCTACCCGACGAGAAAGGGGGTCAGGAGGCCCCAGAAGCAGCGCCGACCAAGAAGAAGCAATTGTTCTCCCAAGACCGAGCCGAGACGAAGCAAGTGCTGGTCAGTGAGGATGGGGCGGCCAGTGCCATCTTCACCATAGGGGCTGGCCTCCCTCAAGACCAAGAGGAGGCATTGATCAGCTTTTTGCGAGCCAACAAGGATGTATTCGCTTGGGAACCCAAACACCTGGCTGGGGTCCCAACGGGAATAATTGAGCATCGCCTAAGGGTATGCCCAAACGTGCGACCAGTGAAGCAGAAGGCTTGTCGTCAGTCCACCGAGAAACATGCCTTCATCGTCCAGGAAACCCGCAAGCTACAAGCCGCAGGGGTCATCAAAAAGGTACGATACCCGGAGTGGCTGGCAAACCCCGTCATTGTCCCCAAGAAAGGAGGGAAGGAGCGCATGTGTGTCGACTTCACCAACCTCAACAAGGCCTGCCCGCAAGATCCCTTCCTGCTCCCTCGCATTGACCAGATCGTGGACTCTACCGCCGAATGCGACCTATTGTGCTTCTTGGATGCCTTCACGGGCTACCACCAGATCAAGATGGTCGTGCAGGATGTGGAGAAAACGGCGTTCCTGACCCCCTGCGGGGTGTACTGCTACACCTGCATGCCCTTTGGACTGTGTAATGTCGGGGCAAGCTTCCAGCGACTGATGCATATCACCCTGGGCTCGCAGCTCGGGAGGAACGCAGAGGCCTATGTTGACGATATAGTGGAGAAGTCTCGGGAGGCCGGGACCCCGATAGCAGATCTGGAGGAGACGTTTGCCAGCCTGCGCAAGGTGGATCTTCAGCTTAATCCCAAAAAGTGTGTGTTCGGGGTTCCCTCTGGCAAGCTGCTGGGCTTCTTGGTGTCACACAGGGGGATCGAGGCCAACCCGAAGAAGGTCAAGGCGATAGAGGACATGAGCCCCCCACAGACCCCAAAGGAGATGCAGAAGCTGGCGGGTTGCGTAACCTCGCTTGGGCTCTTCATTTCCAAGCTGGGGGAGCGCGCCCTCCCATTCTTCAAGCTGATGAAAAGGAAGGGGCCATTCGAGTGCACCCTGGAGGCGGACGCAACCTTCCAAGACCTCAAGAGATATTTGACCAGCCAACCAGTAATGGTGGCACCGCGCCCTCTTGAGCCCTTGGTGTTTTATCTGGCAGCGACCCCTCACTCAGCCAGTGCCGCCCTGGTGGCACTAAGGAAGGAACGCCCAGCCAAGAAACCTCAGCAAGATGCACAACCATCGAGCAAGACACAGCACCCTCAGGACGGTGCGCCTGGGGCCTCGACCGACCCGGTGGTCGACATTCCTCCTGAGGCCATGATCGACCCTGCGGCCACCGAGGCTCCTAAGGGTAGACCTCATGAAGCCATGGAGGATCCGCGCCCTCACGAAGAACAAGACTCCGCTGATGCCTCCCCCTCGTTGAGCATCATGTATACTTTGTCAGCATGGTACTGAAGGAGGCCCGGACAAGCTAGCCCATGCCTCAGAAACTCTTGCTCGCGCTCCTGGTCGGCTCCCGAAAATTGCGCCACTACTTTCAAGGCCACCCCATCAGGGTTGTTTTGGCGTACCCGCTGGAGAGGGTGCTTCGGAGCCCAAATGCTGCCAGGCGGGTTGCTGAATGGAAGATCGAGCTTCAGGCATTCAATCTCGAGTTCAGCACCACCAGGGTCATCAAGGGCGCAACCCTCATGGACTTCGTGGCCGAGTGGACTGATGCTCCCGACCATGCTGTCCTCATCTCACCCATCAAGGACAAGCTCAGCTACGCAGTGCCGCTCTGCTTCCAGTAGTGCGAGAAGGTCTCCAACAACATTGCAGAATTCAAAGGCTTGCTCGCCAGACTCAGGGCCGCGGCCGCGCTAGGAGTGAAGCGCCTCACCATCAAGGGCGACTGTCAGCTCCTCCTCAACTTCTCCAACATGGAGTACACGCCCAAGGACGAGCACATGGATGCGTACCTAGAAGAGGTGTGCAAGATGGAGAAGCGGTTCATGGGCATGGAGCTGCAGTAGGTGCCGTGCGGAACAAACAAGGAAGCGGACGACATTGCAAGAGGGCCTCCCGCAGCCTCCCTCGGGAGCCGGGGTTGTTTGAGGAGTGACTCTTCAAGCCGTCTGCGACTCCCCACGCCACGACTCCAGCACCGCCTCAAGAGGACTTGCCACAGGCACCCAAGACGGGCGCCCTAGCCTGTGTCCACCCCTTGGGGGCCTGCCTGCTGCTTGCGCTTGTGCCTTAGGAGGGGTGCTGGACCGAAGAGTTCAAGGCGTACTTGCTTTAGGGGACCCTGCCAGAGAAGGAGGAAGACGCCGAGCGCGTGGCCCGTCAAGCTACCGCGTACTGCATCCGGGATGGTGAGCTATATCACGAGAGGCCCAATGATGTTTCGTTGCGGTGCATCTCCAGGGAACAAGGGCTTGAGCTGCTAGCAGACATACATGGTGGGGACTGCGGGCATCATTCCTCGTCACGCACTCTGGTGGGCAAGGCATTCTGTAGCGGCTTCTACTGGCCCACCACGCTCACGACGCTGCAGAGCTGGCGCGCTCTTGTGAAGCATGCCAGTTTCATGCCAGGCAGATCCACCAGCCCAAGCAGGGCCTCTAGACAATCCCGCTCACATGGCCGTTCGCGGTCTGGGGGCTGTACATCTTGGGGCCGTTCCCTCGAGCGCCGGGGGGCTACCGGTACCTCTACATCGCCATCGACAAGTTCAACAAGTGGGCGGAGGTATAAGCCGTGTGCACTATCCTAGCTGGATTGACCGTCAAGTTCATCAAAGGGATCGTGAGCCGGTTTGGGGTCCCCAGCCGCATCATCACCGGCAACGGCTTGCAGTTCACCAGTAACCTTTTCAAAACATACTTTGCTAACCATGGAACATAGATATGCTACGCCTCAGTGGCACACCCACGGAGCAACGGCCAGGCCGAGTGGGCCAATGCAGAAGTCTTGAGGGGCCTCAAGACCAAGACCTTCAAGAAGAAGCTCGAGGCCTGCGGCAGGGGCTGGCTCGATGAGTTGCAGTCCGTGCTGTGGTCCATCCGCACCACCACGACCAAGCCAACGGGAGAGACGCCGTTCTTCATCGTCTATGGAGCAGAAGCGGTTCTCCCTCACCAGGTCAAGCATCACTCCACGCGGGTCCTGGCGTTCGATAAGGCATGCTAGGATGCCATGCGGGGGATGGATCTCGTGCTGGGGGAGGAACGCCACCGACAAGCCTCACTCCAAGCGGCAAGGTACCGGTAGGCGCTGTGGCGGTACCACTGCCGCAGCATCCGCTCCAGGATGTTAGAGATGGGCGACCTCGTCCTGAGATGGGTGCTCTCCAAGGAGGGGTTGCACAAGCTCTCTCCCATGTGGGAGGGCCCGTTTAGGATTGTCCGTGTCTCCAGGCCTGGCGCCGTGCGCCTGGAGACACAGGATGGGGTCCCCATCCAGAACACCTAGAGCATCCAGCACCTCCGGAAGTTCTACCCCTGAAGAAAGGCTCCGGCCTGTGAAGCAAGGCTCCGATCTGTGAAGGTTTGCGCAAGTGACACTCTCACGTAATAATGAGTGGGGCTGTACACGCCCCGAAGTCTCCTGAGAGTTGCACTAGGGCCTCATGGGGGCTCCCTCCCACGTCTTAGTGGCAGCACTTAGCTCCGCGCTTGTGAGAAGACTAGATTAGGTGCCGGACGCGGCCGTTCATTTGCTTTCTGAAGTTGCTTGCAGTTTTTTTAGTAACTTGTCAATGGATTTGGTATTTTCGAACCTTGTTTCCTCGAGCTATTTCCTTCTCCTGAGCTGTTTTTGGCCTAAGGGCATGAGAGAGGTGGCAGTCACCCGTCACCTCCTCTCGCGCGCCCCGCGCGTGGGGCTAGGTAGGTGTGTGCGCCTTGGGCCTGCCCTCGCGCGCACGCACCATGCCGAACCCTGGTGCTTCGGCTTCATCCTCGCGAGGAGCCCTCGATCAAGCTCACGGGCGCCAGCACCCCTCATGTCCGTGCCCCCGGGCAGCGTGACGCAATGCATCAAGTCTGAGCTAATCTATGGCAGGGGGCTCGCATAAGGGGGAGTGAGCCGCTCGTCAGTTTTCTCTTCCTTTGAAGACAGCCCTGCAGCGGCTCCTGAGACCCCAAGGCGTCTTCCGGGGTCTGCACCCATGGCTCCCCGAGAAAGGGGGCCCCATCGAGTACCTCAGGCTAGGTTTTCGTGAGGCGGAATACTACTACACACATACCAAGCTAAGCTTTCCTACCTTATCTTACTCAGATCGCAAAACATTACAACACAACATCAAGATAGCAAGCGTAGCATCAAGGGAACAACCGCAATAGTTCATTACATGCCCTCGCAGGGTACATCCTTTTTTTTCGAATTACAGGAGAAAGGAAAGGCTAAACAAAGAGGGCCCGAAGGCGTACGAGGTTGGCACCAGCGCTGCATCCTCAAGCAGCGCCTCAAGGTGGCCCGACGCTTCACCAGTTCTCCCGTAGGTGACCTGGGGCTGCCGGCCTTGAGTCCAAGTTCGCCGGGCCCTAGCCTCATGCCAGGCTCCTCTCCAGCTTCACTGGAGCACCACGGCGGGACGAACCACCGACGTCGTCAACCTGGGCACGACGATGCGGAGGCTGGTCATAGCCGCCACTGCTCGAGCTCTCATCCGAGGAAGAGCTGCTGCCGCGGGAAGAGGAGCGCGCGTCGCCAAGACCAAGCTTGCCTTCGCCACCATCGTTGTAGCTGCCATCCTCCGGGCAACACCCCACGCGGCGGCCGTCCTCCCTAAACTCCCTCACATAGAGGGTCGCCAGGCCATCGTACTTGAAGTGGAGGGTACACCTTCTGCCCAGGCCATGCACGCGGGCGAAAGTCTTCCAGCCATGGTCAGGACCACACTGTCGGAGGCGGCGACCTCGGCACCAACCCACGAAGCTCTGCTACAGCAACCGTCGGCCTGCAGCCAGAGACCATCAAGCCCCGAGGAAGGAAGTTCGCCGGAGAAGAAATGCGGAAGCCGGAGCGAGGTGCCGGCCGGGTTCTCCGACCACACCACGAATTCAGGGAGCACGTCCAGCAAAGAGAAGCATGGCCGAGGCGGGCGCACGATCACGGCGCGCCTCCCTTCATCATGGGGGCTGCCCCGAAGCCGGTGGCCCCTGCCGCGAGAAGAGGTGCCATCGCGGGCACCAAGAGGAGTGTCGGCTCTGGGGGTTACGCACCTGCGCCCCCTAGGAGCCGCCGTGGGAACCGTGGGATGCTTGCGGGCGCGACCGCGACCTCTCTTGGGACGTGGAGCGGCAGGCCCCTCCTTGGAAGCCTTCCCCTTCTCGTCCGCTAAAAACCTCCTCGGCGACGCCATGGGCGCAAGCTAGAGAAGAGAAGAAGCAAGCGGAAGCAAGACGAAGGAGAGATGGGCGAGGGGTTCTGCCCCTCCCTCACCTCTATAGCCAAGGGAGGCCAACCGTTAGCCTCCACAACCTCACACCATCATGACCTTCTGCATGTCGTCTCGTACCGTCAAGTCGAGCAGTTGCCGAGGCAGTGTGGGGAAGCGGAGTCACCCACGTCCCATCAATCGCCACGCGTCATGAAGGCCGCAAGCGGTTAGGGCCCGCGGTGCTCCGCACTTGCCCTTTGGCTTTGACTGGAAGCCAAGTCCGAGTGCGCCTTGGGCCCGGGGGCTACTGTCGGCGTCCTGGATATGAGGGTATCCAGCCCTGCCTGCCTGCGGCCCACCACGTGGCTCCATCGATGGCCTGGTACGGCCCAGCTTCAACATCAACAACTCAAGACCCTCGCGAGGGGCCAAGCCTCGTGAGGCGGACGACGCCAATACCCCGAGGGGATCGGCCTCCTCAGGCTGGCTCCCGAGGGCAAAGAGTTCTATGCAAGGTTTACCTCACGAGGCTCAGCTGACGTGAGCCATGATGACCAAGGCCAGGTGGGCGCCAGGCGGGCGCAGAGCGCAGGTTTCCTCGTCGGTGCAAAGGAGGCAAGCCACAAGCACGGAGTCCCGAGGAATCAACCAAAGGTTTCTATTCTGGTGCATCGAGACCAAGACCGCCAGGACGGAGGTCATCGACGAGCCCACCGCAGCGTCACAACCAGAGGCTTTTCATAGGCGAAGACTTTTTGTCAGGATAAGCTGTACTACTTGTCCCCTTTCAAATCCGGCCGTTGTGGGATCCCTTCCCGCCAACATTTGGGAAGAGGACCAAGGCCACTATAAACGACTAGCCACCACCATAGAGGCAAGACAAGTCGAACTAGCTCACAACACACCAACTCCCTTGAGCTCAAGAACACCTCACCTCCTGAGGCCAGTTCATCCACTATACTAGTTCATCCTCAGCCCTCTGAGGCAATCCACCAAAACGCTGGAGTAGGGTATTACACTGCAAGGTGGCCCGAACCAGGATAAACTGCTGTGTCTCTTTGTCTCTTTGAGCTTGTCGCGCCAGGCTTAGGAGGATCACGAGTAGGCAGGCTGGGTAGGTTGAGATCTCCGCATGCACCCCAGAGTTTGAACCTCTCAAGGGTTTGCGAAAGCCATAATCCGACAGCCCTCATGAGCTCTAGCCTCAAATTTAGACAATCGGACACCTTTCTTGAGAATGAAACACTTACAACTGAACACCCGGAAGTACTTGAGGTTGGGCTTGTTACCGGTGAGTATTTCATATGGAGTCTTGTTCAAGCCTTTGCGGAGATGGAGCCGATTGGATGCATGACATGCGGTGTTGATGGCTTCGGCCCAAAAGTTGTAAGGATACTTGAACTCCGCCATCATGGTCCTTGCCGCATCCATCAACGTCTGATTCTTTCTCTTTGCAACACCATTTTGTTGAGGGGTGTATGGTGCGGAATATTGATGCTTGATCCCCTCATCACTAAGAAACTCATCCAAGGTGTAGTTCTTGAACTCGGTGCCCTTGTCACTTCTTATTTTCAAGATCTTTGCATCGTGTTGATGTTGAGCTTCATTTGCAAAGTCAATGACAGTTTGTTGAGTTTCACTCTTCCTCTTGAAGAAATATACCCAAGTGTACCTTGAGTAATCATCAACAATCACCAAGCAATACTTTCTACCCCCAAGACTATCAAAGGATGGAGTCCCAAAGAGATCCATGTGAAGGAGCTCCAAGGGTCTCTTCGAGTAGATGATAGTCGTGGGAGGGTGAGCCTTCTCATGTAACTTTCCTTCGATACACACACTGCAAGCACGATCTTTGGCAAAACTAACATTTGTTAGTCCACGGACATGGTCCCCTCGAGAAGACTTTGCAAATATCTCATATTGACATGGGCTAAACGGCGATGCCAAAGCCATCCCACATCAACTTTAGCCATTAGGCATGTTGCGGTCTTAGTGGGTCGCTCCGAAAAGTTAAATCACATAAAGACCGTTCTCTACATGCCCAACAAAGGCTACTTTAAGAGTCTTGCTCCACAAGAGGGCCACACTATCAATGTCAAAGAATGTGGCAAAACCCATGAGTGCAACTTGATGAACAGAAAGTAAATTGTATGCAAGGGACTCAACAAGCATGACTTTCTCGATCGTGAGATCATGAGAAATGACAACCTTGCCAAGACCCGATACCTTAGAAGATGAGGCATCACCCCACTTGACATTGGTGGGCATAGATGGGATCTTGTGCACGTCCACCACCAAATCCTTGCTTCCGGTCATATGATTTGTGGCTCCACTATCGAGCAACCATGATCCCCCACCGGAAGCAAACACCTAGAAGAGATCAATGCTTGGTTTTAGGTACCCATTTTGTAATGGGTCCTTTGATGTTAGTAACAAGGGTCTTAGGAACCCAAATAGACCATTCAATGTACTCACAAGGAGAACCAACAAATTTAGCATAAACATGCCCATCACTAGCACGGCACAACACATAAGAGGGGTTAAAGTCACCGACTTTGTTGGAAGGGGTGGCATTGTTCTTTTTGACATCACCCCCCTTCGCATGGTTCTTCTTCTCCTTTGAAGCACCATCTCCCTCCCCCCATTATCAACTCTTTCACATTAGCCATTTTTGATGGTACTTGTGCTTCAAAGACGAGTTTTGGTCATGGGCCCAAGGAAAATTCTTCACGGTGCCATACCAATTGACTCATACATAGGTGGCTCCGGCCACCACCCTCTTTTCCTGAGAGTTTTTGTTTCGTGTTTTGGTCTTTGTTGTCTTTTGCCTTCTTTCTGTTTCGTGTTTGTGTTGTCTCTTGCTCGCCTCTTGGTGTGTTCGGTGTCTTGAAGGTTGCATTGCAAAGGATGTTTCCCTCTCTTTTGCGAAACTTGCACTCTCTTGGGGGTATGGTACTACCGTGGAAAGCCACGGTACTACCGCAGGAGTGGATCGCTCTGTGCATGCACAGTTGCATCCTAGGCGCATGGTACTACCGCTTCCATGGCAGTAATTTTTTACTACTGCTGGAAGAGCGGTACTACCGCCCAGTGAGCGGTACTTCCGCCTGGGCGGTACTACCGCGATGACCCGTGGTACTACTGCACAGTCGCGAGCGGATGGGGGTTAAGAGCAGGGCAGGTGGAGTTCCAGCTCCCCCATACCCATTCATCTCTTTTCCCCATCCCGTCTCTCTCTCTCTCCTGCCCAAGAACGGTGCCGGCGGACCTCGCCGGATCTCCGTCTCCGGCCGCTCTCCTCGCATTCCGTCCGGCGGGATCGTTCCCCACCTCGTCCTCTTGCCATGGACCCCGGTATTTCCCCAAGTCCTTCTCTTTTTGTTCCGTTCTTGTGCTTCTAGGTCTTGGGGAGATGCATGTGTTGTTCTTGTGATTTTTGTCTAAATCTGTGCAAGAGGGATTTGTAGGATAATGGTAGTGCAGTAGGCATGCTATTTGGAATGACACAACAGTTTAGTTTGATCAACGGTAGTACCGATCTAGTTTTCCGGTTGTTCCTAGATTTAGATCCGCCGTTTCTGTGGCGTTCGTATCTGTGCGGTACTATCGCTCCTCCTGAAGCGGTACTACCGCATCCTTGCCCATGATCTGCCTCGCGTGGTACTACCGCTCCCTTGGAGCAGTACTACTACTCGGGGCGCGGAAGTAAAAAATTACTTCCGCTCTAGGCGTGGTACTACCGTGCCTCCCCGGCACGGTACTACTGCGGCTAGAGTAGATATAATTTTTTACATCCGTGCACCGGTCCGGTACTACCGTAGATTTACAAATTTTGCTGTTTTGTCCTTCCGAGTCTCGTGCTTGCTTGTTTCTTTTGGCTTTGGCCCTAGTCTTTGCATTGATCCTTCTCGCTTTTCTTGCGTTTTTGTGTTGTGTGTCATAGGTGGTGGCTTTGGTTCCAATGTTCGTCGCTCAAATACCAGCCATGACACGGGCTCGAAGCACCTCCACGACCAAGATGAAGCTCCAGAGGGCTCCAATGCCTCCCAACACAGAACCAAGCACACCGCCACCAAGCTCAAGGAGCCCACTATGGGCATGGATGAGATACCACTGGCTGAGTTCATTGTTCGAAGGAAGATCAACCCCTATGTGAATCCCCATGCCAACTTCAAAGGGAATGATCTGTTCTGGACCAAGCAGCAGAACCTTATCTATCTAGATGTGATCAAGGCCAAGCAGAACATCTACGTGGACGTGCACTGGATCGACATGAATCACATGAGGTAGGATAAGCATCGTGACTATTTTGGCGAGGCTTTGGACCTGGTGGAGCAATTTGGCATTGAACACATGCTTACCTTTCACCTAGACTTTGACCCGGAGAGTGTGGCTCAGTTCTTTGCTTTGGTCCACTTCCATTCTGATGAGCCAAGGACCATGACATGGATGACCAATGGTTAAAGTTGACTGCTAAGTGTAAGGACTTCATGGATTTGCTTCAGGTTCCTGATGCGGGGCTCGACACGCCCGTTGGTGTTCGCCCTCATGCCAACCCTGAGTCAGCCAACAAGAATAAGCCCCAGGTCCCTCCTTGTTGAGAATACGCTTGCTAGTAAGAAGAAGGTGTGCGTGCTGAACTCCTTCCTTGACATCATGCATAGGATCTTACGCAACTCCCTCTTCCCGCAAATCGATGACAAGGACAAGGTGCATGCCTATCTTGTGGATATGATGCTCCTTTGTGAGGAGGCGTGTCATGCTCAGACGCAACCACTTGATGTCTCACATATCATGTGGTGCGAGCTTCAGTTTATGGTGTTAACCATAAGGTCCCCATCTATGGGCCTTACCTGTTTCTCTTGATCACCAAGACTTGGGAGAAGCTCTATCCCGATGACGAGTTTGTTGACCCCAACTGGATTCATCATGAGCCCATCAAGCTCCGTATCAAGAGGCAATGGGCTAACACCACCACTAGTGTTGAGGCCGAGGCTGCCAAGATGGATGTGGATGAGGATGAGATTGAGGATGAGGAAGCGGATGAGGACAGTTCTGATGGATACACTCCTCCCTCTACTAAGCCCTCTTGGGCTAAGAAGCTCAAGAAGAAGATGAAGGCACTGTTCTACATACAGACCCAGGGGCAGTACAGGGCCCATGTTGCCTCCAAGAAGAGTCTCCAGCGTGATAAGAAGATATTGAGGACCTTTGGCGACAATCTGACCAGTGGCTCAAAGGAAATCATCACTCCGGAGTCTGACTAGATAGCCAAGCAGGGGTATAAGTGGACGGAGTCCGAGGAGGAGTCTACTCCCGCTACCGAGACCGACAAGGAGTCATTTTTAGCCTGAGCTACCACCTGTGTCGTAGGTGTCCTCTCTGCCTTTTTGGTGTCTCGATGCCAAAGGGGGAGAGAATGTAGGATTTGTGCGTCTTGTGTTTGTCGCTTTTTTTTTGGTCTGTTGAACCTCGTTTGCTGTGGTTGGGTTTGTGCTCGCAAGACCAAGTTATCTATCATATGGTGTAAGACATATGCACTCGAGTGTATCTTATTGTCTTCGTTACTTAGTAGTTCGTGAGTGAGGGAGTCCTGGATTAGGGGGTGTCCGGATAGCCGAACTATCACCTTTGGCCAGACTCCTGGACTATGAAGATACAAGATTGAAGACTTCGTCCCGTGTCCGGATGGGACTTTCCTTGGCATGGAAGGCAAGCTTGGCGATACGGATATGTAGATTTCCTACCATTGTAACCGACTCTGTGTAACCCTAACCCTCTTCGGTGCCTATATAAACCGGAGGGTTTTAGTCCATAGGACAAACAACAATCATACCATAGGCTAGCTTCTAGGGTTTAGCCTCTCTGATCTCGTGGTAGATCTACTCTTGTACTACCCATATCATTAATATTAATCAAGCAGGAGTAGGGTTTTACCTCCATCGAGAGGGCCCGAACCTGGGTAAAAACATCGTGTCCCTTGTCTCCTGTTACCATCCGCCTAGACGCACAGTTCGGGACCCCCTACCCGAGATCCGCCAGTTTTGACACCGACATTGGTGCTTTCATTTAGAGTTCCTCTGTGTCGTCATCTTTAGGCCTGATGGCTCCTCCTATCATCAACAACGATGCGGTCCAGGGTGAGACTTTTCTCCCCAGAAAGATCTTCGTAATCGGCGGCTTTGCACTGCGGGCCAATTCGCTTGGCCATCTGGAGCAGATTGAAAGCTACGCCCCTGGCCATCAGGTTAGATTTGGAAGTTTGAACTATACGGCTGACGTCTGCGGAGACTTGATCTTCGATGGGTTCGAGCCACAGCCAAGCGCGCCGCACTGTCACGATGGGCATGATCTAGCTCTGCCGTCGAACAATGCCCTGGGGGCCGCACAAGTGCCCGCTCCGACCTTTTGTTCAGAGCCGATTGCGCCGATCGAGGACGGGTGGCTGGACTCCACCTCGGGGGCTGTGATCTCTATGATGATTGAGCCGAACACCAATCCTGTCCTTTGTGAAGCTCGTGACTCCAAGGTGCTGGACTCCTCTCCGGACTACGAACCTTCCGCGCCCCTGCCAATTGAATCCGAGTGGGCGCCGATCATGGAGTTCACTACTGTGGACATCTTTCAGCACTCGCCCTTTGGCGACATCATGAATTCACTAAAGTCTCTCTCTTTATCAGGAGAGCCCTGGCCAGATTATGGTCAGCAAGGTTGGGATGCAGACGGCGAAGAAATTCAAAGCCCAGCAACCACCCACTTCGTAGCCACTGTCGAAATTTTAAACGATGTGCTCGATTTCGACTCCGAAGACATCTACGGTATGGACGACGATGTAGGAGATAAGCATGAACCAGCACCTATAAGGCACTGGACAGCCACCTCATCTCACGATGTATAAATGGTGGACACACCTAAAGGAAGCGACGACGAGGAACAACGCGACGCCATGAGGGATCATTCCCTCGAAAAGCAGTCAAAACGGTGACGTAAGCGCCACTAAAAATCCCGCCTCGACAAAGACAGCAGCCATATAGACCCAGCCACAGAGCAGGGTGAACTGGTGGACGATGAACATGCCATCGAGCAACCGTCCGAACAGGACAACCTGGATAAACAATCCGTCCCTGGCGAAGATAACAGTCCGGACGATCTCACGCCGGACAAGTTGCTAGAGCAGAAGAACCTCCACAAAAGGCTCGTCGCCACTATGCGTAGCCTGAAAAAGCAGAAGCGAAATCTCCAAACAGCGGAAGATGCGCTCAGAATCAGATGGAGCAAAGTACTCAACACCTAAGACAAATACGGCGATGGTCGCTGAACAGCGAGCTACCCGAAGCGAAAACTACTGCCCGAATTTGATGAGGAGGCCGTAGAGGCCCCGCAATCAAAGAACAAGGAGACAACCCGGTCGGATAGACGACACCATGGCAAACATAGAGCGGCAAACGGCGCCGCACACAAGCCGGCACGCGATCCGCACACAAATTCGCATCAAAAAGATGGCCCACTTAGATCTATCTATGGGCCAAGAAAGCAAGCTCTAGTAAGCAATGCAACACATCAAGTATCCGAATATTACGGTACACCTAAATATAGGGGTGCCACACACCCCCTATGTTTCACCGATGAGGTTCTGGATTATGAATTTCCAGCGGGATTCAAGCCGGTAAACATAGAGGCATACGACAGAACAACAGACCCTGGAGTCTGGATTGAGGATTACATCCTCCACATACACATGGCTAGAGGAGATGACCTCCACGCCGTAAAATACTTACCCCTCAAGCTCAAAGGGCCAGCCCGGCATTGGCTCAAAAGCCTCCCAGAAAACACCATTGGAAGTTGGGAAGAGCTCGAGGATGCTTTTCGGGCAAATTTTCAAGGGACCTATGTCCGACCTCCAGATGCAGAGGATTTAAGTCACATAACTCAACAACCCGGAGAGTCAGCCCGAAAATTCTGGAACGGATTCCTTACTAAAAAGAACCAAATAGTCGACTGTCCGGACGCTGAAGCCTTAGCAGCTTTCAAACACAACGTCCGAGACAAATGGCTCGCCAGAAACCTTGGCCAAGAAAAGCCAAGAACAATGGCCGCATTAACAAGCCTCATGACCTGCTTTTGCGCGAGAGAGGATAGCTGGCTGGCAAGATGCACTACCAACGACCCAAGTACATCCGAAGTCAGGGATGGAAACGGGAAACCGCGACACAGCAAGGACCAGTGCCGGACCAAGGGAAACAACCCGAAGAGCACGGCAGTCAATGCCGGATTCAAAAGCTCTCGGCAGAATCATAAGAAAACTGCCCCTTAAGTATAACAGGGACGAGCTATCTAACTTAAACAAAATCTTGGACAAGATATGCCAAATCCACAGTACTCCCGGGAAGCCTGCAAATCATACCCAGAGAGACTGTTGGGTGTTCGAGCAGTCCGGCAAACTCAACGCCGAACACAAGGGGCTCGACACACCAAGCGAGGATGATGACGAACCCCACAAGCAGAGCACCGGAAAACAAAAGAATTTCCCACAAGAAGTCAAAACAGTAAACTCACTTCACGTGACAAAAGGGAAAAATAGAGCGGTGCCCATAGAGGTACGCGCCATACGGCCTATCCCAGAGGAGTCCCGCCACTGGTTGTTAAAACCAATCACCTTCGACCATCAGGATTACTCTAGAAGTATCAGGAATGCAGGATGGACTGCCTTGATATTAGATCCGATAATTGACGGACTCCAATTTACACAAGTCCTAATGGACGGCGGCAGTGATCTAAACCTGCTATGTCAGGACACAATCCGCAAAATGGGGATAGACCCAACCAAAATTCTCCATAGCAACACTTCCTTTCAAGGGGTAATGCTAGGCCCATATGCCCATTGTACGGGCTCTCTACTGCTAGAAGTTGTGTTTGGCTCACCCGACAACTTCCGTCGCGAAAAGTTAACCTTCCACCTCGCCCCGTTCACAAGTAGCTACCAAGCACTACTGGGACGCGAAGCTTTTGCCCGCTTTAACGCAATACCGCATTATGCATCCCTTACACTTAAAATTCCCGGTCCGCGAGGCATCATCTCCTTAAAGGGAAACACCGAGTGTTCCTCGAGCGCGGAAGATGGTGTGACTGCCTTGAAAGCCACACACTAAGCCGGCTTCACCAATCAAAGCACCTAAACATGTCGTTCAGACCCCGGACACGGCTAGACGAGTCCGGCGTAAACATACAAGGGCTTACTAGCCGCATACCCCCGTACAAGGGGCTCCGCGCATGTACAACAAGAGACAATAAAGCTCAATTTTATTCATTTTTTGAATTGTACTTTGTTTATTTAGTATAACATACATTTTCGCACGATCTTTTTCAACTAAGTTCCCCTCTTTTACAGATGAACACCGTGCTACACCCATCTAGGATATGGCACAACGGAGACACAGGCGCAGACGTGCAGTAGGGACCCGTGACAAGGATTCTTTTCAGATTAAGACCTTGCGTAAACCTTTTTTATTATCACTTGTTGATACACATCCCCTGGTTTCTTGCCATAACCGAGGAGGCGGCTGGGGTTTTGGCATGGGCCACGTCAGAATTTTGCACGTACCTGGACACCAGGGGCTTATTACCAACGGCGTTGTTCGGCCCGTTTTCATAAATACCGAATACCTTAGGGAGTGTTCGGCGTCTCGAGTTAGGCCTTATATGCATCAGCTCCGAATCATGTCTTTGGTCAAATGTTGGGTTTGCCCGGCTCCTATGTTTTGCTGCCTTATGTTCCGCTCTATTGGCTAAGGCGGCACCAGGAGAACTACTGTGATTGTGCTCCGGTTCGGCCAGGCAAGCACCTCAGTAGAGAAAGCCGAAAACTGACTGTCATGATATAGCGTGAGACTGGTCAACCACTCGATGACCCGCCAGAATCTATAGGATTCATCCGCATTGACGAAGGGCCGTTTCCCGGTCAGGCACATACGCGCCCCGAATTCGGGTCGAGCGCGGTGCCCCTAGGGTCTATATAGTAGCCCCACTGTCAAACTCCTATGGCTAAGTGAAAGTGATAAAGAATTATAGTCCGGTTGCCTAGTTTGCTGCGCTACCACCTCCTTTATAGGACCAAGACGTTGGATCAAGTGTGAAAATGCGCCTTTTGCAAACACCCCTGCATTATATGCGTGGGGGCTGAAGCCGAAGACTGCCATCTTTCAGGTTATATATACATATACATTAGCGGTCGCACAGGAGGTATTTTAATTCTTGAAAGGCACAAGTATAAAAAGCTTTTATATTCCATCGATACATTGTTTCACAATAATACATGTTATTCGAACATAATATCCTTCGAGCACTGCGTCTCTATTAAACGAGAGCCCTGCAGAACTTCCTCAAAATAGTGCTCGACAGGTATTCGGCTTCCGTCCGAATCTTGGGATGCAACATCGGTGGCCTTCATCTCCGCCCAGTATGTCTTGACACAGGCAAGAGCCATCCGCGCACCCTCTATGCATGCCGACCTCCTCATTGCATTGATATGCGGCACCGCACCAAGGAACTGCTGCACCAAGCCAAAATAACTCTTCGGCTCGGGCCTTTTCGGCCACAAAAGACTCACGACATCCTTCATGGCAAGTCCGGATAACCTATTCAGCTCCGCCCATTCCGCCAAGCGATCGGTTAATGGAAGTGGGCGCTCTGGATTATGGAACTGCGACCAAAAAACCTTTTCCATTTCATGAACCTTTTGATCTCGGAAGTGTTCAGCCGCGTCCGCGGCACTTGCCGCCAAATCCAGATAAGCATCCTCCGCACTCCACAACCGGTCCAACTGAGCATATTTAGGATCCACGAATTTCCTCCGCAGAGAAAGGGCTTTCCAGCCGCGATATCTCCGGCCTGACGCAGCTCCTCCTTCATAGCTCTCATAGCAGAGCGAGCATCCTTGGCCTCGGTAGTGGCCTTCTTCAGGTCATCTTGCACCGCTCGATCTTCTTTTTCAAGAAGCTTGCAGCGGTCGGCAGCATTCGTCAACTTCACGGCCATCTCGCCCATTTCCTTCTTGCTTCGGCAGTGAGCAGCCTGTTCGGCTTTTAGCTCTTCGGCCGCCTTTAAGGCAGCCGCATCGCTCTTTCTGGCCTACTCCTTGGCTCGGGCGAGTTCTGCCCGAAGGTTCTCCATGGCAGCGGCACCATCTGCATCAAGCATACATGTTGTAAGGCACGGGCATCAAGCTCCCTTACCAGGTGTCCGCGGAGAAACTGCATACCTTGTGACTCGTCAAGTCGTTTATTGACAAGCGCGATGTCGGAATCCGCCACGTAAAGTTGCCGCTTTAGTTCGGCAAATTCATCAGTTCGGCTAGCCACCGGACCCTTCGCCACCTACATAGGAAGGGCGACACATTATACCGGGGATTATGATCCTCGGTGTGCTGTCATTTTTGACAACACACCGAGCCTCAGGGGCTACTATCTACATAGGGCGCATTTTATATGCGGAACTGTCAGAAGGTACATCATTTTGCGTACCTCAAAACCTGTCAGTAAACTTCTGATGGCTTCGTGCAATCCGCTCTCAGCGGATGAAATCCTTTCAATCACCGTACCCATTAACGCACGGTGATCTTCTGAGATAGACGCTCGCCTGAGCAGATCCTTTAGCAACTCCGACCGTACACCAGGTGGTGCCAGACTCGTCCGACGGCCTTTTTCGAAGGCTGGACGCGGAGGGCTTTGAGGGGACATACGGCTGCCTTCCGGCCCCGCCGGACTCGGAGAAACCCTCCGCGACGACACCTCAGGGTCGCCTGCCTCACAAGACGGTACGGCAGGGGGAGGCGTTTTGCTCTCCATCATCTCCGGACGAAGATCCCCCGAAGATGAGCTCTGCTGAGAAGGGCTGAGATCCGAACTACAACGTAAAATTTTGGTTATCTTCATCAGAAATAGGCAGGGATATCCTTTATTTTAAAAAAACTCCCCTTTTTACTTACGGCTCGGTGGAGGGCTGATCCCCTTGGGGGCACAATGCGGCCGAGCCATCCCTCGGCGCAGGACCCTCTGACGAAGATTTCTTCCCCCGCTTTGAGACCATGGTCTCCGGGTCTTCAGAGGCGGTCCTCTTCTTCCCTGGGATGGAGGGATTCTCAATCCCTCCTTTCCTGACAGCCTCCTTCACGGAGGCGGTAGCTTCCTTGTTCCCCCCTTCACCTTCTTCCGAAGGCGCAACCTCCAGCTTCCTGGTTAACATGGGATCCGGTGTGGTCTCAGGGAGGGGGGCCGGACACCAGATTAACTTTGCTTTCGCTATCCACTACTGTTCAAGGAACAACTCTTTTAAAGGGCAAGTTCGTGATAAATATGGGATAGCATGTCCGGGTACAGGGCTACTTACTTGAGTATCCGGGCGATTGCAGCTCAGACCTGCGTCCTCGGTCATGTCGAGACACATCGCTTGTGATCCGAAGAAAAGCTTGTACATCTCCACGGGTGTCGCGCCCATAAAATGTTGTAGAGCTCGTGGTCCCTCTGGGTTAAATTCCCACAGGCAGAGGGGGCGACGTTTGCAGGGCAGGGTGCGACGAATCAGCATGACCTGTGCTACTACGACCAGAGTGATCTCTCTCTCTAGGAGGTCTTGAATGCGGCCCTGCAACAAAGGCACGTCCTTGGACGGCCCCCAGTCATGTCCTTTATTGACCCATGACGCCAGCCGCGGTGGAGGACCTGAGCGAAAGGCAGGTGGCGCCACCCATTTGGTGCCCCTGGGAGCTATGATATAAAACACTTCTTGCAGGTCAGAGCCGGACATCATCAAAGGTTCGAAGCGCCTGAATCTGGAGCTTTGGGTGTTGGAACTCGAGGCGAGGGGCGGATTCGATTGAGATTGAAAGAAAGGAGTGGAGCCTTGGTCTCTTTATAAAGAGGTTGAATACCAAGAGCCTTCCCCGTGACCGTTCGGGACTCGCCTTCGATAGAGGAGACGTGCCAATGGGGATGACTGGGTTACCCGCGCCCGTATTAATGAGAATCCCGAATAAGGGGACACGATCTCTGCTTTGACAAGACGTGCCAAGGAAACCGCCTCGCTAAACGCGCTGAGGTGGGATAGTAAAACGATTCGAATAAAGGCTTGGCCGTGGTGTGATGTCATGCCACGGAATACGTCAGCAGATTGAATTTGCATAAATATTATTCTCTCTACGGTGGCATGTGGAACTTACTTTGCAGAGCCGGACACTATCCTTGTGTTCAAAATCTTCTATGAAGTACTCGGAGGAGGAACCCGCCTTGCAATGCCGAAGACAATATGCACGCCAGACTCATCGTCATTGTAGCCTGGTTCAGGGGCTACTAAGGGAGTCCTTGATTAGGGGGTGTCCGGATAGCCGAACTATCACCTTTGGCCGGACTCCTGGACTATGAAGATACAAGATTGAAGACTTCGTCCTGTGTCCGGATGGGACTTTCCTTGGCGTGGAAGGCAAGCTTGGCGATACGGATATGTAGATCTCCTACCATTGTAACCGACTCTGTGTAACCCTAAGCCTCTTCGGTGCCTATATAAACCGGAGGGTTTTAGTCTGTAGGACGAACAACAATCATACCATAGGCTAGCTTCTAGGGTTTAGCCTCTCTGATCTTGTGGTAGATCTACTCTTGTACTACCCATATCATCAATATTAATCAAGCAGGAGTAGGGTTTTACCTCCATCGAGAGGGCCCGAACCTGGGTAAAAACATCGTGTCCCTTGTCTCCTGTTACCATCCACCTAGACGCATAGTTCGGGACCCCCTACCCGAGATCTGCCGGTTTTGACACCGACAGTGAGCCTATGTTATCTTGTGCCCTTCTCTTTATGCTCATATTCATCATCTTGCCTACTTGCTTAGTGTTAGTTATATTGTTGCAAGAGATGCCTTGTCTATAAAATATAGGGGGAGTGCTGATCCTAGTATGTGTGTCGTGCAGTCCAAAGCACTTCTGTAGAGTGCACACATCTAGGGGGAGCCCGTCTATATTTTATAGATGTTGGGTTTGCCGTTGCTTCTTTTTTTATCCCTATGTGCAAATCCCGTATTGTGATCAATCCACCAAAAAGGGGGAGATTGTAAGGGAATATTTATCCCTTAGTAGTTTTGATGATTGATGATAATGCTTTTGCGGAATAATCGTGTGCATTGAGCATTTCAGATATATCATGTCTAAACACAAGATGATTTGGTATCCCTCGAAGACTATTGAAGACGGCGTTTCTCTACGTTTCTTTTCGGTGGATTCGAGTCGTCGGAAAACCGTACTATTAAGAGGGGGTCCGTGTTGGAAAGGTTTGGGTGGAATCTCATGTACACGTATGTTCCTTTTGCACCACCTTTCCTTTGGCTCTTTGGAGCATCCTCCGTATTTCCATGTCTAGGTAAAATGAAGGACTCCTAATGTTGCTGTACTGAGGCAGGCGGTAGTACTGCTCCCCAGAGCGGTACTACTGCATGCCCTTGCGGTAGTACCGGCATCCAGCATGGTAGTACCGTGAGTGCTCACGGTAGTACCGCTCTATGGGAGCGATAGTACCATGGCTTTAGGATAGGCGCTGCTGCCCGAGCGGTAGTAGGGGCGAATGTAATTTTTTACATCCGTGCCCAACGCGGTAGTACCGCACCTTCGGCGTGGTAGTACCGTGAGCTCTGGCTAGGCACAACAGCATGAACGGAAGTAGGGGTGGATGCAATTTTTTACATCTGCGCCCTACATGGTAGTATCGCGCCGGGCTTGCGATAGTACCGTGTCGGATTTTTGCATAGACCTAAACTTAGCAGAAGTAGTCACATATGTAATTTTTTATGGCTGTGCCTTCTCTGGCTTGACTATCACTGCCTTGCGGTAGTACCGCAAGGGGGCGCGACAGTACCGCGCCCAGTGGTTCTTCCACTCCCTGTCTTAGCACAGCAGGTCTAGTCCTGGCCCCTGCCATGCTAGCGGTAGTACTGCGGTCCGCCGCGGTAGTACCGCATGCCCGTGAGGTAGTACCACTTGTATGGTGCGGTAGTACCACGTGTCGCAGGCTGAGTTGGTGGATAACGGTTGGATTTGTTCTTCCACTATATAAGGGGAGGCTTCTTCTTCGAGTAGACCACCTCTTCCACCTCCAAGCTCCATTGATGCTCTAAGCTCCATTTTCGCCGATCTCTCTCCCTAGCCAATCAAACTTGTTGATTCTCTAGGGATTGGTTGAGAAGGCCTCGATCTACACTTCCACCAAGAGAAATTTGATTCCCCCCACTAATCCCTTGCGGATCTTGTTACTCTTGGGTGTTTGAGCACCCTAGACGGTTGAGGTCACCGCGGATCCATAATCCATTGCGGTGAAGCTTCGTGGTGTCGTTGGGAGCCTCCAATTAAGTTGTGAAGATTGCCCCAACCTTGTTTGTAAAGGTTCGATCGCCGCCTCCAAGGGCACCAATAGTGGAATCACGACATCTCGCATTGTGTGAGGGCACGAGGAGAATACGGTGGCCCTAGTGGCTTCTTGGGGAGCATTATGCTTCCACACCGCTCCAACGGAGACATACTTCCCCTCAAAGGGAAGGAACTTCGGTAACACATCCTCGTCTCCATCGGTTCCACTCTTGGTTATCCCTTACATTTACTTGTGCAAGTTATATTGTGTTATATCCCTTGCTTGCTTGTGTGCTTATTGTTGTTGCATCATATAGGTTGCTCACCTAGTCGCTTATCTAGCCTACTTTGATGCAAAGTTTAATTTGGTAAAGAAAGGCTAAAAATTGTTAGTTGCCTATTCACCCCCCTCTAGTCAACTATATCGATCCTTTCACATGTGGTTGCTAGAGCCAATGAGAATTTTACAGCTGGAAAATTCCCATTGGCCCCGGTTGTTAATGACTTACCAGATCCAAACCGGAACCTGATAGCTTAACGGTGACCCGTTACGGTGGATGCCACGTGTCGGTTACCCTTGACGAAAGCACTTCCATGATGTGCCATTTATCGTCATGGAAGTGAACACTTCCATGATGATAATTTTGATATTATCATGGAACACTTCTACGACAACAGAGGTATGACTATCTTGATTCTGTCATAAAATCATCATGGATGTACATGCATGACAAAAAACGTGACCTACTATGACAAACACGTATCGTCATGCTACTTCTTGAGCTTCCATTGTTTTTTCCCTTGAATAGGAAAGGGTGATGCAGCAAAGTAGAGATAAGTATTTCCCTCAGTTAGAGAACCAAGGTATCAATCCAGTAGGAGACAACGCACAAATCACCAATACCTGCACAAACAATCTAACACTTGTACCCAAAGCGATAAAGGGGTTGTCAATCCCTTCACGGTCACTTGCAAAAGTGAGATCTGATAGAGATAGATAAAACTAAACAAAAGATAAAGTAAATATATTTTTGGTTTATAGATCGGAAAGTAAAAGATTGCGAAATAGTAGATCGGAAACTTATATGATGGAAAATAGACCCGGGGACCATAGGTTTCACCAAGGGCTTCTCTCAAGATAGCAAATAATACGGTGGGTGAACAAATTATTGTCGAACATTTGATAGAAAAGCACAAAGTTATGACGATATCTGAGGTAATGATTATGAAATATAGGCATTACGTCTGTGTCAAGTAGACCGACTCATGCCTGCATCTACTACTATTACTCCACACATCGACCGACTCCTGCCTGCATCTAGAGTATTAAGTTCGTGAAGAATAGAGTAATGCATTAAGTAAGATGACATGATGTAGAGGAATAAACTCAAGCAATATGATGTAAACCCCATATTTTTATTCTCGATGGCAACAATACAATACGTGCCTCACCGCCCCTTCTGTCACCGAGAGAGGACACCGCAAGATTCAACCCAAAGCTAAGCACTTCTCCATTGCAAGAAAAACCAATTTAGTTGGCCAAACTAAACCGATAATTCGAAAGAATTACAAAGATATCAAATCATGCATAAAAGAATTCAGAAAAGATTCTAATAATATTCATAGATAAGCTGATCATAAATCTACAATTCATCAGATCTCGACAAACACACCGCAAAAGAAGATTACGTCGGATAGGTCTCCAAGAACATCGAGGAGAACATGGTATTGAGAATCAAAGAGAGAGAAGAAGCTAGCTATCTACTAGCTATGGACCCGTAGGTCTGAGGTAAACTACTCACGCTTCTCCGGAAGGGCAATAGAGTTGATGTAGAAGCCCTCCGTGATCGAATCCCCCTCCGGCGGGATGTCAGAAAAGGCCCCAAGATGGGATTTCACGGGAACAGAAGGTTGCGGCGGTGGAAAAGTGTTTTAGTGGATGCTTCTGGTGGTTTGGGAATATATGTGAATATATAGGAGGAAAATCTAGGTCAGGGGGTCACCCAGGGGCCCACAAGGTAGGGGGCGCGCCCTACCCCCTCGGTGCACCCTCCACCCTTGTGGCCGCCTCGTGGCTCTTTTGACTTGCACTCCAAGTCTCTTGGGTGTCTTCTGGTCCAAGAAAAATCATCGCAAAGGTTTAATTCTGTTTGGACTTAGTTTGGTATTCCTTTCCTGCAAAGCTCAAAAACTAGGAAAAACAGAAACTGACACTGGGCTCTAGGTTAATAAGTTAGTCCCAAAATAATATAAAATAGCATATTAATGCATATAAAACATCCAAAATAGATAATATAATACCATGGAACAATAAAAAATTATAGATACGTTGGAGACGTATCAAGCATCCCCAAGCTTCATTCCTGCTCGTCCTCGAGTTGGTAAATGATAAAAACAGAATTTTTTATGTGGAATGCTACCTAACATATTTATCCATGTAATATTTATTTATTGTGGCATGAATGTTCAGATCCATAAGATTCAAAACAAAAGTTTAATATTGACATAAAAACAATAATACTTTAAGCATACTAACAAGGCAACTATGTCTTCTCAAAATAACATGGCCAAAGAAAGCTTATCGCTACAAAATCATATAGTCTGGCTTTGTTCCATCTTCATCACACAAAATATTTAAATCATACACAACCCGGATGACAAGCCAAGCAATTGTTTCATACTTTTGGTGTTCTGAAACCTTTTCAACTTTCACGCAATACATGAGCGTGAGCCATGGACATAACACTATAGTTGGAATATAATATGGTAGTTGTGGAGAAGACAAAAAAGAAGGAGATAGTCTCACATCAACTAGGCGTATTAATGGGCTATGAAGATGCCCATCAATAGATATCAATGTGAGTGAGTAGGGATTGCCATGCGACGGATGCACTAGAGCTATAAGTTTATGAAAGCTCAAAAGAAAACTAAGTGGGAGTGCATCCAACTTGCTTGCTCATGAAGACCTAGGGCAATTTGAGGAAGCCCATCGTTGGAATATACAATCCAAGTTCTATAATGAAAAATTCCCACTAGCATATGAAACTCACAACATATGAGACCCTCTATCATGAAGATCATGGTGCTACTTTGAAGCACAAGTGTGACAAAAAGGATAGTAACGTTGCCCCTTCTCTCTTTTTCTCTCATTTTTTTGTTTGGCCTTTGGCCTCCCTTTTATTTTTTTCCTCACATGGGACAATGCTCTAATAATGAAAATCATCACACTCTTATTTACTTACAACTCAAAAATTACAACATGATGCTTAGAACAAAATGTGAATCTATATGAATGCCTCTGGTTGATGCGAAGCATCCCACGTTCATCCCCATGTACACTCCGACTACTCTCCAAGCCCCAAGGATACATAAGATGAGACCTAGACTATGCGCCATTGGACAGAAGGTGAACCTGTTCCTAAATGCTTCCCCTTTCCATTCATGTGAGACATGGTTGCTACCTAATGCAAGGACACTACACATGCCTAGGTACCAAGGAGACGCTCTCGGAGATGCTCGGAATGATGGACAAGTCCCCAAGTACAAGGATGAAGGAGCACGACGAGAGGAACCGGAGAAAGGCTACAGGACCCGGACATCCGGCCCCTGAAGATGTCAACAACAGCAGCAGCCCAGCCATCGAAGTGCTACAGGGCCCGGACATCCAGCCAGGCCCCGGACATCCGGCGCCCCGCGACAGCCCGAAAATCCGGCGCCATCCCGGACATCCGGCGCTCCATCACAGAACGTCCAGAAGCTGGATGAAGCCAGCCCAAACATCAAGCCCAGCGCCTGGACATCCGGCATCTCGGGAAAGCCCGGACATCCGGCCCGTGGCACGGACATCCGGCCTCCCCTGCCTGCGTGGAGTGCATCCGGGCCGAGGCCCATGTACCCCTTCGCCCCTTAGACTATATATACTCCCCCTCCACCTATGTTTTAGGGTTAGCGTTGATTTAGCTCATTTGTGAGATAGAGCCTCGCTCATCCATCGGATCTCCTCCTCGTGAGAGACCGCGGCCTCTTCCGAGAAGATCCACTTGGATTCAAGACCCCTTTACAGGAAAATTCCCTCGAGGATTCAAGACCTCCTCTTGGAGAAGAACGACTACCTTTGTATCTTTCCTTTGTTGATTTTGAATCTTGTGCTATCTCATGTGTTCGGTGATCTAGCCCTTGTGTAATCAATTACTTGTCGGTTGAGTGGTTCTCTCGTTTCACCCCGTGTTTTCCCTTGTGATTTCCGCGCGTTCTTCGTGTTTCCCCCGTAGGATCCACTCCAAACATGAAAGATCGGCCCCATAGGGATCCGCCCTACATCATCATGGTATCATGAGCCACGTTGATCATGTTTTTGGAGCCCCTACCCCGTGTTTTCTAGCTTGATTTTGTTGATTTCGTCCTAAATCCGAAAATCCCCACCAAAAATAGCCCCAATTTTTGTTTTTGTGATTTGTTGGTTTGATGATGTTTTGTTGATTTTGATCCATGGATTTGCTTGGTTTCGAGTGGATCTAGCATTTCCCCAAGTTTCCCCACCTGCCATCCACGAAATCTCTTCAATTTTACCCCCGAAATCATCAATTTCCGCCCCTAAATCAAGTTCCTCGAGTTCATCCTCGGATTTGGAGCCCGGACATCCGGCCCGACCACCGGACATCCGGTCAGCCCGGACATCCGCCCATTAGGCCGGACATCCGGCTCCTGGAGTGCATTTTTGCACAAGTTTCTGGACATCAAGTCCCGGAAATCTGGCCCGAGCCCCGGATGTCCGGCCCCTGTCATTTCAGCTTTTCCCGTTTCACCGTTTCGGTCATAACTAATTCATCCAGAGTCCGTTTTTGACGTTCTTTAGCTTGTTTTGAAGATATTGACATCCCCCTTCCCACAAAAATACCACCATCACCATTTGACTCCATCAAAATTTTGAAAATTTGGCAGGTTTGCCTAGGCCCTCCACCATATCATCCGCATAGCCACCACCGACTTCCGCAACCTAACCCATTTTGTTCCATATAGCATTAGTGGTTGTTTGAGTTGTGACTTGTGTCTCCTAAGGTGTTTCGGCTACTTAGGGACGACAACTTCAACTCCGACACGTATATAGCCACCATTCCACTTCCGCATAGGCTTGCCCACCATACACTTCCGCAACCGCAACTTAACCCATTTTGTTTGTGTTATGAGTTGTGTCTCCTAAGGTGTTTTGGCTACTTAGGGACGGCAACTTCAACTTTGACACGCGTATAGCCCGTCATCCCACCTCCGCATTGCCAAGTGCAAACCACCACCGCTTTCCGCTACCACCATTTTGACATTTGACGTTTGAGATTTTGAGTTTGCGGTTTTTTTGTTTCCTAAGGTGTTTCGGCTACTTAGGGACGAGACTCCATCATCTTGGTTTCTACTTCAAGAACACCGCCACTCATCATCTCCAAGGACGGTAACCTCCATATCATCTTCGTATCGTGGTATCCCTCCATTGTATATTCCCCTTACCATTGCATTGTTAACCACTAGCCTATTTTGCGTTATTTGCTTATCGAGACTAGCCATTTGAGTATTGACGGCAACGTGACTTGTGCACATTAGTGATCATACTCCATAGCATACATACCATACCATAGTGGTGCATATCTTGGTATCATCTTTTATGTCACAAAGTTTATTCCCGCATATACACAATTGCTATCTTGGTTTGTGCATTGTGCGAAAGTGGCCATAAAAAACAGAATAAAGCTTTTAAGCAAAAGAGAAAGAGCAAAGAAGTTTGTAAGCAAGTGCCATAGCATCATACCACATTGCATATAAGATTGTCATATCCGATCATCTTGGATCATCTTGAGAGAAACACCAGGAACCATACATACATAGCATACTTGGGATAGAAGTTTATCCATTTTGCATCTTATAGGTTGTGCACAAGTGTCGTATCCGCCTATAGAGCAATCGTGCTAGCGTCTCTCTTGAGTTGTGCAACACGAGCGTTTTCCATGGATTCCACATTTTGTGCTCATTCCTTGGTTGCACGACCCCATTTCTCTATCCGTGTGTGTGTTTCCGTGTGCCATTCCTTGCTATTGGTCCATTTGTTTCACTTGCGAATTTGTGAATCTCTTTCAACATTATTGACTCTTGCTAACATTTTGCATTAAATTTTTGTGCCACTATCCTCACCGAGCTCCTCCATAAGCTTTACTTGTGTAGGTGTGAGAACCGACAAGGATTGGTACCAATAGTGCTATTTCATTGTCCGCATTTGAGTGAACTTGATTCATTGTCAACATCGGTCAAGGTACATTGGTATAAGTTCTTATCTTTCTCCCACTCATATTTGCTCGAGTCTTGTGATGGATAGGCAAGGCATTTCATCTCCGGTCTACAACAACAACGACAGCGTGAACAACTACATCAACAAAGCGTCCATGTTCGATCAACAACGACAAATACAAGGCACACAATCAAGATTGCGAGAGCGCATCGAGAACATCTCCATCAACATTCATCACTCCGAAGCAAGGAAAAGGGACTACATCGACAAGAAGCTTTCCGCACATAAAGAGGAGCAAGATGCAAGGATGGAGGAGATTAGAGCCTTGATCAAGTCTTCTTCCCCTTCGTCATCTTCAAGGCAGCGACATTCAAGACACAAGTCTTCGGAGCGCGAAAGTGATGCAAGTGCAAATCGTCCTTGTCCACATCTACATGGCGACCACCATCACGTTCGTGATCAACATTGCCATGAAGGGCAAGTCACCTCCAAGCATCATGTGCACGACGACGACGAACTACATCGACTACGAGCTCAAGCACGACAAAGACATCATCATCATGAAGATGCTCCACAAGCGCAAGTGCACAAGTCCCAACAAGACCTACTTCATGCCAAGTCCAAGCTTCAAGAGCACAAAAGAAGACCGCGAGACGACCACCACCAAGACGGTGCTACGGCTACATCAACCACTTCAGCATCTTCGCCAAGTGTTCTCAAGGCATCTTCGCCTTTGGACGTACGGCATCTTTGCCTACTTCCCACGAGTACGCCTACAACAACTTCTTCAATTCCAAGGCGACCACCTACGAGCGAGGGCGACACTTCCATCTTCGGAAGCCCCTCAAGGAAGATGGCCGAGCATGGGAAACTCCCTTCGGTCATGGAGACGAGCTACAAGGTGCCACATCATATGGGCCTCCAACAACAAGACGACGACAAGAGGGTCGAGCAAGGGCCATCCCCTTCGACCATGGCGATAGGAGTTGAGCATGGAGACATTTGCACCTACATCTCTCCGACACCCACATATGTCGAGATGCCCCAAGTGCCATGTGAGGAGAGCCACCACCACATGAGTGACATGAGTGACTCCACCATACGTGACATTGAGAGCATTTCCTATGAGAGGATGAGTGTGAACACCACTGGACCCACACATGAGAGCATGCCAGACATCCTATGTGAGGTTGAGCGCCATTTGAGTGACTGCACCAACCATATGAGTGAGAGAATCTTTGAGGGAGTGAGTGAGCCACAACACTTAGAGTGTGAGGTAGTTGAGAGGGCACGTGAGGCCACTATGATTTCTAACGACTTAACCTCTATTCCTAGTGTATTTTCTTCTTTGGTGCTAGGTCTCCTACATGACGACATACCTACCCTCGATGAGTCCATCCCTCCAATGAACAAACCGATGGCCATGGTGGACGATGATGCACCGCCCACATGGTTCATCAAGATGAAGATGACAACGAGATGATCTTCAACACCTCACCTACAACACATGAGCGACGCTCCAAAGGTAACATAGGTGATGGTACTTCTCTTGTCCCACTAGTGGACTCTCTTGACATTGATTGCTCACATGATGTTGACCCACCTATTCCCATGCTTCATGCTAGTGAGACTTCTTCATGCGTTGACTTACCTATTTATGATGAATATGATGATGAGCATGTTGAGTTGCCTAGTTGTGATGCTATGCTCCATAGGATATCATGTGAAAATTCTTTTGGTCACATCATGTTTGACAACCCATTGAACTTGTCATATGCTATGAGTGAGATCTACCATATTGCATCATTTCAATCTCAACATAGTAACTATGCATGCCCCATAAAAATCAACCCCATTTGCACTTATGGCATAGATGTGAGATGATGGTCATTGGCTTTTGCTTCTCTTGTGATGATATTGCCATGCTTCCTTTACATGATTTACGCAATTCATCTACTATGCCATGCCATGATCACATTGAACCAAATATGCTTTGTTTTGGATGTTGTCAATATTCTCCATGTGATGTTTCTACTCTTGCTCATGAGGAAACCCCCATAGTTTCCTCATACATATTAGGAGATCTTGATGCATTCCATACTTTGCATGATTCCCATGATTGCGTGCACCTTATGCATTCCATGAATAACAATGATCTAGATATTTCTCATGATGCATTACAACCTTTGAGTCTCCATTATGCCATACATAACAACAAACCTCTCATGATGGATGACATGTTTCTATATCACGCATCTCATTTATTTGAGCATTGGCTATTTTGTGCTAACCGACACATGCACGTGCGCATCATGATGGATGATGTGTACATATACCACGCACACACAAATTTTCCTTTGTCCTTGTTTTGTGTAGGTACTCACGTATACTCGTCAACCTCTCAATCCCAAGAGTTGACGAAACGAGCTCTTGAGAGCAATGATGACTTGGGATCCCGTGGACTATCCTTACCACCGTTCCCTTCACGCAAGGACTACGCGCATCTCTTCTACTTGGCTCTCACACGGCTATGGGCTATTTACCACTTGTCACCTTATGCCCATACTATCGTGTTCACTTTGCATGTTATGCTTGCTCCTATGCCTTTGCCATGCAATTGTGACCATTGCTTGCATATACCCATGATTCGCCATTATGCTACTTCTATGTGTATTTGCATGCTTGGTGGAGATCCCTCTTGCTATTGCCATGTTTATCATGTGCCCCATGCTATTGACGCTTGTTGTGTTGGGAGAGTCATGATGCCCCATTGCTATTTACATATGGCCTCTCGCCAATACATTCATGCCATTCTACTCATACATTGCTTTCATGCTTGTGATATGTCATGTGCATTATTCATGCCCACTATTTGCACACATGACATGCTTGCCATTATTCCCTCTAGTATGTTGCATCTTCGCACTACTAGCTTGCTTGACTTGATTGCTATGACTACTTGCTTGGTTTGCATCACCCATGTTCCACTCTTACTCGCTTTCTTGGGTTGATGCCATATATGCTCATGCCTCTCACATGATTTGTCATGATCATTGTCTCTTGTCTCCATTAGTTGCATCTCTCACATCACCTTGTATTGAGTGCAACCATACTATGCTTATTGATCTTGGAGATTTTGACACCTTACTTGTGATGCATGCTTGTTTACTTGAGCCTTTTGCATTTGGTTGTTCTCGCATCATATGCCCCCATACTATTAAATGCTCCCTTGTCCTTTCTTATGATGATAATGATGCATACACTTGTTGGGTATCTTACCACTCGAATGATAGGTTTTGCATTTCTGCTAACCTCATTTGTTTTTCCGAGTGTTTGTCATGTTCTTTCATTTTGGAGGTTTCACAAGGTGATCCGTTATGCGACAACTTGGTCATGCGAAGGCATACACGATGTGCAACACCAACATTTGCGAGAATCTACTAAAGGTGAACTCCTTCCCTTTGAGCCATCCTCAAGTTTGCATATTGGATGGGTCACTCTTTCATTGTTGCTTCCTTCTTGTTGTCTTCATGATACATCTCGCGACCGGAGGAGCGACATTGGAGATTGGCTACATGGACCTTCACATTGAGGAGCGCTCGTACTTATGGGATGCACCTTCAGAATTCCAATCATGCCACGACATCGAGCATTGGTACATCAACACTCCTTTGACACATTGCACTCACACATACATATTTGTTGATTGTGCTCATACATGTCATGCTCGATGGACATATCATACTCACCGCAAGTTTGCACCCTATGCATGGATTGACTCACATTATGATTGCCTTGTTGCATCTTGTATTACCATGTCATCTATGATATATGAGCTTGTTCACTTCCTTAGCAAATTTGTTGTGATCTTCCTTGATGGCATATTCATACATCATGATCATATTGTCCACCATCAATTGCATGATAACATATACATATTGAGCACCCATTGCCATGTTCATGCTTTTGATGCACCATCCCATTATGATATCATTTTGCACAATGGTAGAATTTATCGCTTTGTGCACTATGCTAATTACCCCATGAATGCTTTGCATATCATTCTATATCATCTTGATAAGCATCATGTGTCTTGCCACGCACTATCTTGCCGCACGGACTCATTCTTACATGATGGACACTTTGTGTGCGCTAACCATTGTATTTCCAAGTGTACTTTGTGCTTGCTCCTTTTGCATGTATACCACTCCGGAGACACCTTCGAGTACTTGGATTGTGCCATGCCTTCAACTTCGTCCAACTACAAGTCCGTCCACGACAACCGTTTCCATAGTGATGAGGATCATGATCCGAGGTTGGATCTTTCCCAAGGGGGGGGGGGAGATGATGCGGAGCATCCCACGTTCATCCTCATGTACACTCCGACTACTCTCCAAGCCCCAATTATACATAAGATGAGACCTCGACTATGCGCCATTGGACACAAGGTGAACCCATTCCTAAATGCTTCCCCTTTCCATTCGTGTGAGACATGGTTGCTACCTAATGCAAGGACACTACGCATGCGTAGGTACCAAGGAGACCCTCTCGGAGATGCTCAGAATGATGGACAAGTCCCCAAGTACAAGGATGAAGGAGCATGACGAGAGGAACCGGACAAAGGCTACAGGACCCAGACATCCGGCCCCGGCCCGAACATCCGGCCCCTGAAGATGTCAACAACAGCAGCAGCCCAGCCATCGACGTGCTACAGGGCCCGGACATCCAGCCAGGCCCCGGACATCCGGCGCCCTGCGCCAGCCCGGAAATCCAGCGCCAGCCCGGACATCCGGCGCCCCATCACAGAACGTCCAGAAGTTGGATCAAGCTAGCCCGGACATCCGGCCCAGCGCCCGGACATCCGGCGTCTCGGGAAAGCCCGGCGGCCCGTCGCCCGGACATCCGGCCTCCCCTGCCTGCGTGGAGTGCATCCGGGCCGAGGCCCATGTACCCCTTCGCCCCTTAGACTATATATACTCCCCCTCCACCTACGTTTTAGGGCTAGCGTTGATTTAGCTCATTTGTGAGATAGAGCGTCGCTCATCCATCGGATCTCCTCCTCGTGAGAGACCGCGGCCTCTTCCGAGAAGATCCACTTGGATTGAAGACCCCTTTACGGGAAGATCCCCTCGTGGATTCAAGACCTCCTCTCGGAGAAGAACGGCTACCTTTGTATCTTTCCTTTGTTGATTTTGAATCTTGTGCTACCTCATGTGTTCGGTGATCTAGCCCTTGTGTAATCAATTACTTGTCGGTTGAGTGATTCTCTCGTTTCTCCCCGTGTTTTCCCTTGTGATTTCCGCGCGTTCTTCGTGTTTCCCCCGTAGGATCCACTCCAAACGTGAAAGATCGGCCCCATAGGGATCCGCCCTACATCACTGGTGGTGTACTGGGATGTGCAATGACTCAAGAGTGACATGTATGAAAGAATTACGAAAGGTGGCTTTGCCACAAATACGATGTTAACTACATGATCATGCAAAGTAATATGAGAATGATGAAGCATGTCATAATAAACGGAACGGTGGAAAGTTGCATGGCAATATATCTCGGGATGGCTATGGAAATTCCATAATAGGTAGGTATGGTGGCTGTTTTGAGGAAGGTATATGGTGGGTGTATGGTACCGGCGAAGGTTGCGCGGTACTAGAGAGGCTAGCAACGGTGGAAGGGTGAGAGTGTGTATAATCCATGGACTAAAAATTAGTCATAAAGAACTCGCATACTTATTGCAAAAGTCAATTAGTCATCGAAACAAAGTACTACACGCATGATCCTAGGGGGATAGACTAGTAGGAAAAGACCATCGCTCGTCCCCGACCGCCACTCATAAGGAAGGCAATAAAAAATACCTCATGCTCCAACTTTGTTACATAACGGTTCACCATACGTGCATGCTACGGGAATCACAAACTTTAACACAAGTATTTCTCCAATTCACAATTACTCACAAGCATGACTCTAATATCACCATCTCTATATCTCAAAACAATCATAAGGAATCAAACCTCTCATAGTATTCAACGCACTTTATATGAAAGTTTTTATTATATCCCTCTTGGATGTCTATCATGTTAGGACTAAATTCATAACCAAAGCTAATTACCATGCTGTTTAAAAAAATACTCTCAAAATAATATATGTGAAGCATGAGAGTTCAATAATTTCTACAAAATAAAGCCACCACCGTGCTCTAAAAAGATATAAGTGAAGCACTAGAGCAAAATTGCCTAGCTCAAAAGATATAAGTGAAGCACATACAATATTATAATAAATCACGATTCATGCGTGTCCCTCTTAAAAGGTGTGTACAGCAAGGATGATTGTGGCAAACTAAATAGTAAGGACTCATATCATACAAGACGCTCCAAGTGAAACACATATCATGTGGTGAATAAAAATATAGCCTCAAGTATAGTTACCGATAGACGAAGGCGAAAGAGCGGATGCCTTCCGGGGCATCCCCAAGCTTAGGCCCTTGGTTGTCCTTGAATATTACCTTGGGGTGCATTGAGCATCCCCAAGCTTAGGCTCATGCCACTCCTTATTCCATAGTCCATCAAATCCTTACCCAAAACTTGAAAACTTAACAACACAAAACTCAACAGAAAATCTCATAAGCTCCGTTAGTATAAGAAAATATATCACCACTTTTGGTACTGTTGTGAACTAATTCTTTATTTATATTGATGTAATATCTACTGTATTCCAACTTTTACATGGTTCATACCCCCCGATACTACCCATAGATTCATCAAAATAAGCAAACAACACATAGAAAACAGAATCTGTCAAAAACAGAAGTCTATAGTAATTTGTAACTCTCGAATACTTCTGTAACTCCAAAACTTATGAAAAATTAGGAAAACCTGCAAAATTTGTGTACCAATCTTGTGCAAATATAATCAGATCAAAAGCTTGCTTATGTAAAAAATGGAAATTGTTTTCATGGGTGCAAAAGTTTTTGTTTTTCAGCAAGATCAAATCAACTATCACCGTAAGCCATCCCAAAGGTCTTACTTAGCACAAACACTAATTAAAACACAAAACACATCTAACCATAGGCTAGATGAAATATTTATTGAAAAACATAAAGGAAATATATTGGGTTATCTCCCAACAAGCGCTTTTCTTTAAAGCCTTTTAGCTAGGCATTGATAATTTTAATGATGCTCACATAAAAGATAGCAATTGAAACACAAAGAGAGCATCATAAAACATGTTAAAACAAGTTTAAGTCTAACATAATTCCTATGCATAGGGATTTTATAAGCAAACAAATTATCAAGACAAGCAAAAACTACCATATGCAAGGAAGAAGAAAGATAGCAATCTCAACATAACGAGAGGTAATTTTGTAACATGAAAATTTCTACAACCATAGTTTCCTCTCTCACAATAATTACATGTGGGATCATATTCAAATTCAACAATATAACTATCATATAAAATATTCTCTTCATGATCCATATGCATGCAAAGTTGACACTCTTCCAAAAGAGTGCGATTATCATCAAATAAAGTCATGACCTCTCCAAGCCCACTTTTATCAAAAATTTCACGAGATTGAACACTCTCCGAATATGTGGGATTACTTTTACTTAAAGTTGACACTCTTCCAAACCCACTTTCAATATTATCGCAAAGATATTCATCTTGAGGCTTAATGTCGGGTGGTAGGTGCGACATATGCCAACGGGTGGCTAATCTTTGTGGGAGCCAGTAAGACATCACCGGTGCCTGGAAACGGGATAAGGCGAAGACATGCACGCCAGGAAATCTTACCCAGGTTCGAGGCTCTCCTAGGAGATAACAGCCCTAGTCCTTCTCTATGGGGTCTCTGCATGATCACTAGGTCGACAAGTAGCTACAAGATGCTCCTTGAGCTGTTTAGCTAGAGGAAGAAGAAGGGCAAGGCTAGCTTTACTCTTCTCTCTATGTGGTGTGTAAAACTCTAAGAGATCAACCCTTTGCATGGGTGCCCTGGGGGTTTATATAGGCCTACCCCCAAGGGTACAATGGTAATCCGGCTGGATGTGGGTCTAGACCGTTAGTGTCTATGGTCGCCGGCTTCTCTGCCGGCCGGTGGGGCCCGCCGACTGGTGGGCCCTGCAGGCTGCCGGCCTCTTGGCCGACAGGCTGGGCCCACTGCCCGGGGTCTTGTCGGCTGCTAGTTACGGTGGCCTTACTCTTGGTGACGATGGCTTTGTCGGGGTAAGCATGGCTAAAGTACCGCCGCCTGGCGGGCATTCACTGTGGCCTTACCCCGTCTCATCTGCTCCATGGTGCACAAACTTCTACGGCGAGGGCATGCCGGCTGCTGGGAGCCGGCTTCCTCCCATGCCGACTGGTCGAGTCCAGCCGCCCCCTGGTGGCTCTTGACACGTCTCCGACGTATCTATAATTTTTGATTGCTCCATGCTATATTATCTACTGTTTTGGGCAATATTGGGCTTTATTATCCACTTTTATATTATTTTTGGGACTAACCTATTAACCGGAGGCCCAGCCCAGATTTTTTGTTTTATGCCTATTTTAGTGTTTCAAGGAAAAGGAATATCAGACGGAGTCAAAACGGAACGAAATCAACTGGAGAAGTTATTTTTGAAAGGAAACCCACCTGATGGACTTGGACTCCACGTCAGAAGATACGAGAGGTGCTCACAAGGGTGGGGGGCGCGCCCACCGCCCTAGGGCGCGCCCCTGCCTCGTGGGGCCCCTGTAGCTCCACCGACGTACCCCCTACACCCATATATACCTACGTACCCTAAAACTTCCAAAACAGAAGATATACCGGAAGTTCCGCTGCGCAAGCCTCTGTAGCCACCAAAAACCTCTCGGGAGTCCTTTCTGGCGCCCTGCCGGAGGGGGATCCCATCACGCCCAATATGCGATACTATCCTGAAGAGACTCGAAGGTCCCACCAAGGATAGAACCACATATTGAAATGCTTTTGCAAGGTGGATATCATTACATCAACATTACATAATAGATGGGGATATATACAAAAGGCATACAATGCCACACGAATACAACATCACAATACATAAGAGCATCATACGACTACGGATGAAACACAAACAGAAGCTCAAACGACATCCACCCTGCTAGCCCAGGCTGCCGACCTGGAACCTATCCCCTGATCGAAGAAGAAGCAGAAGAAGAACTCCAAAACAAGCAAACATCGCTCTCGCGTCATGATCATCGCATAACCTGTACCTGCAACTGTTGTTGTAGTAATCTGTGAGCCACGAGGACTCAGCAATCCCATTACCATGGGTATCAAGACTAGCAAAGCTTAATGGGAAAGGAAGGGGTAAAGTGGTGAGGTTGCAGCAGCGGCTAAGCAAGTATGGTGGCTAACATACACAAATAAGAGCGAGAATAGAAGCAAAGGAACGGTCGTCAACTAGTAATGATCAAGAGGTGATCCTATACACCTACTTACGTCAAACATAACCCAAAACCGTGTTCACTTCCCGGACTCCGCCGAAAAGCGACCATCACGGCTACACACGCGGTTGATGCGTTTTAATTCGTATCTGGTGTCAAGTTATCTACAACCGGACATTAACAAATTCCCATCTGCCCATAACCGCAGGCACGGCTTTCGAAAGTTTAAACCCTGCAGGGGTGTCCCAACTTAGCCCATGATAAGCTCTCGCGATCAACGAAGGATATACCTTCTCCCAAGAAGACCCGATCAGACTCGAAATCCCAGTTTACAAGACAATTCGGCAATGGTAAAACAAGACCAGCAAGACCGCCCGATGCGACGACAATCCCGATAGGAGCTGCACATATCTCGTTCTCAGGGCAACACCGGATGAGACAGGCTACGAGTAAAACCAGACCTCGAGTTTCCCCGAGGGGGCCTCGCAGGCGGCTCGGTGCGGACCAACACTTAGACAAGCACTGGCCCGGGGGGGGGGGCTAAAATAAAGATGACCCTCGGGCTTCGGAAACCCAAGGGAAAAAGGGGTAGGTGAGGCAAATGGTAAAACCAAGGTTGGGCCTTGCTGGAGGAGTTTTATTCAAAGCGAACTGTCAAGGGGGTCCCATAAATCACCCAACCGCGTAAGGAACGCAAAATCCGGAAACATAACACCGGTATGACGGAAACTAGGGCGGCAAGAGTGGAACAAAACACCAGGCATAAGACCGAGTCTTCCACCCTTTACCAAGTATATATATGCATTAATAATATAAGAGATATTGTGATATCCCAACATAATCCTGTCCATCATGGGGCAATCTTCAACTTCACCTGCAACTAGCAACGCTATAAGAGGGGCTGAGCAAAGCGGTAACATAGCCAAGCAATGGTTTGCTAGGAAGGGTGCAAAAGGTTAGAGGCTGACATGGCAAATTGGGAGGATTGAAGAGCAAATGATAGGTAACGCAGCAAAGCGATAGAACGAAGCAACTAGCATAGCAATGATAGTAGTGAGATCCAGGGTGGCGGTCATCTTGCCTGAAATCCCGCAAGGAAGAAGAACGAGTCCATGAAGAAGACAAACGGGAGTAGTCGAACGAATCCTCACAATCGCAACATTACCGGAACTAAGAAGCAACACCGGAAAGAAACAAACAACATGGTAAATGCACAAGCATAAACATGGCATGATGCACAAACAAGTATGATGCATGTCCAATTTAACGAGGCATGGTATGTCAATTTGCAACAAACAATACTACAAGTTAAGTGGAGCTCAATATGCAACGAGTTGCATATTGACAAAACACCACAACAATTATTTAGTTCATCTCATTTAAGCTACCAAACAATATTAAATGTTATTAAACATGGCAAGGGGTGAAGCATACGAAAACTACCTATCTAGGCAAGTCTAAATGAGGGCGGAAAGAACAAACAACAATTCCAGAAAAACCCCATATGCATATTTTGAGTTCGGTACTGTTCTGCCCTAAACCATATTTTAAGGTTGTTAAACAGGAAAATAAATTGGACCATGTTAAACTAGGCATTTTTCCACCCCATTTACATATAAAGTTTATTTAAAATGGAGCTACGGTTATTTAGTTATGAAATAAATCATCTTAACATGGCATTTGAGCAAATTTAAACAAACATCAATTTAAACATTGTAAACATGGATGAAAGCAGCAAATTATTAATCTACACAAAATTCTAAGCATTTTACATATATAAATTATTTACATATGATGCATATTTTGTGAGTTATTAAATGCATGAACAAGAGGGGGTTTTCTGTAAATCTGAAAATCACCGGATAATGCTAAAATCGCAGATCTGGAAAAATGCTACATTGGGCCGAATCTGGCTGGCCTGATAGATGAAAAAAACAAGAGGGACGCTGCGGGGCTGCTCACCCATGGGCCAGGCCCAGCTTGGTGGAGGTAGCAGGCCGGCGGGGCAAGCGGGCCGGCTGGATCTGGCTGCTGGCGACGCTGGGTCTTAGCGTTGATCTGGCCCAAGACGTGGGACGACCGAGTCAACGGGCACGAGCGAGCGCCGGGCTTGGGGCTGCCTGCGTTCCAGGAAGGCGGGTGGTGGTGGCGCTGGTGTTTTCGGTGACGACAGACAGCAGGACGACCACCGGAGGTGGGGCAAGATCGAGGGGAACCGATTCCCGACAGTGGAAGGCGGATCCGGCGAGGCAAGGTCTTGGCGGCGGCGAACTCGCTGACGGGCCGCGCGAAGCAGAGGATGGACAGGCGCGGCGTGATGGGACTTGGGCATCAGCAGGTTCATGAGGTCGTCGGCTCGCTAGCCGGAGCGGCGGGGCGAAGCTCCGGTAGTGGTTGTCCTCGGTCAGGGAGGAGGCAGGAGCCAGGGGCACGTGGGAGGTGGAGCTCGAGGGTGAGGGCGGCGTCGTCCTGCCACTGCAAAGAGAGATGTGAGAAAGAGCGAGAGGTAGAGAAGGAAGTAAGGAGGAAGAGAAAGGCGACGGAGCTCCGGCCTGGTGGATTAGGGCGACGGCGTTGGATGGCAAGGCGAGGAGGAGGCCAGGGACGAGGTGCTCGGGAAGTGGAGGCACAGATCGAGCAGGAGCTCGGGGCTTCTCTGATTGATGGGTTGGATCGATGGAATTGACTGGTATCTGCAATCGACGAGGGGATCGATTGTAGAGGCGCAAGAGGAGGAGCTCGAGGCTTCTCGGGCGCTATGCTGCTGCTTGGTTGGCCGACGGAGGCGATAGGAGGAGGATTTGGTGGTGGCTGGTGGAGATGGATCGATGGGATGGATGGATTGGATCTGGATGTGGCTGATGGTTGGTGCAGGGGGAATGAGAGGATCCCGAGGTGGGAAATGGGTGCGGCGGCGATGGCTGGGAGGATGGGACAGCTCCCCTGAGATTTAGGGTTGGACAAAATATATACATTAGGTGGATTAGGTTAGGGGCTACCTCATCCCTATGATCGAAATCGGACGGTCGCGAATAAAATAGTTAGGGATCCCAATGAAAAAAACGGAGATGTTTTATAGATGTTTGGGGATGATCCGGATCCAACGGTGATGACTGAGCGGGTCGGGTCCGGGAGATGTTTCGGACACGTGCGCGAGGGGGCTGCGAGCTGGCAAGGGAGGTTTGGTGGTCACGGTCAGGAGGGAAGTGAAAACCCGATTGGTCTCGGAACAGTCAACGACGTGGCAACTACGAGCGGGTGCAAGTTTTATGAAAACATGCAGATGCAATGCGCATGATGCTATGAGATGAGATGCATGACATGAACAAAATGCAAAACAAAAGACAAAACCCCAACTACGAAGGAAATAATATATCGCATCTCCGGAAAAGGCAAGAGTTGGAGTTACGAATATGGAAAGTTGTATCCGGGGCGTTACAACACTCCACCACTACGAGAGGATCTCGTCCCGCGATCTAGGATGGCACCGGAGGGAAAAGAAAGAAGAAGAGAAGAGGTAAAACTAAGTTGCTTCTTGGACGAATGAGTGAAACCATGAACCTTGAGAGGTTGAGCAATTTATAAGAAAGAGTACAACAGAGATGAACGAGATTGCAACAATACGTTAGAAAAGAGGAACAAGGAACATTACCAGAACTTGAAGGTTGCAAATACATGAATCAAGAGTTTAATGTACAAGATAGAATTCGAAACCACTCCGGTTAAAACAAGATGAGAGAGGAAGAATTCGGGCAGCACTTCGGTTGAAAAGAGATGCAAGACTTGATAAGATGAAAAGAACTTGAAAAGAAGACACAACACTCCGGTTAAATGGATACGCATGAAAAGAACACGATCCTTAATACGAGAAGATGAGTGAAGAGAGCAACATCACAATGCCTCCGGAAGAAAGAATAGAAGATAGATCATTGGAATAACAGATGGAGGAGAAAATACCAACTTCTGCCACAAATGAGCTTGGAAAGCACCCTTCCAAGAAGGTTACAACGGGGTTGTTGGGAAAAACCAAAAACGAAACGAATAAGCTTGTAGTGGGCTTATGGAAAACATCTCAAGACTATGAGGTGACAACCGACCACTAACAAAAAACAATTGCTTGTTTGAGATCAACGAAGAGATGAAAAGCGCTTTCGCGGAGAGGATAGGAGAAAACTTGGATCATTGATAAGCACCACAAATAGCAACATTCCTTAGGGAAGGCTGTAGGTGAAATCTATACCAAGATAACTCCAATGAAGAGATTGGTGGATTTAAAATATCTCATTCTTACAGCATGTGAATCATGAAACACGAACTCAAATTGTCGAGAATGACATAACACCACCTCAAATGATAAGGTAGAACGAATTGCACTTTGGAATGCAAGATGAAGAATGCTTGAACGCCTCAAAACAAAACATGTGTTGAGCACCATGTTTACTTTTGAGTATAGCTTGGTGGGTCATAACTTCGAGAGAAATCTTGAAGAACAAAATGAGAATAAAAAGGAATCCTTGACGAACCATCATGTAGAGCCTCCATGAAGAACTCCGGTAATAAAAGAATGATAGAAAGAAAGAGAGGTTGAAAACACAAGGTGAAGCCTTGCAATGATTTAGATGGAGCTTCGCGATGATATAACCAAGAGAACTTGGAACTCCGGAAAGAAAAGATGAACACTAGAACCGAGAATTACTTCATCATGAACAAACTCCGAAGGAAGGGATTAAACACTTGGATGAAACAAGAATAAGAATTACATTATGTGTCTCCTTCATTAATATAAATTGATGACAAGCAACGGATTTGGCATACTACTTATTCTTCTTGAAAAGATTAAGAATAGAGATAGCGCAAACTTGAGAAGGTATTGATGGAACCACCAGTGGGATTTGAAACAACGAATATTTGATATGATAATGAAGGAAGAGAAATCTTGAACGAACCACCGTCAGAATTGAAAATGAAAGTAGCAAGGCACAATTCACCGGGAAGAATTGGAAAATGAATGAAGATACTTGAGGGGATTTAGATACATGAGAGAGAAGATATCATGAACTGATTAGAGGGTATTTGAACAATTCACCGGCAAGATTTGGAGAATGAGAGCTAAAAGCTTGAATGAATAATTCTGAGATGATGGGCTCCAGAGAATCAAACTGAAAAGACTCCTGAAATGCTCTGGATGGTTGAAAAGGAATTCCCACAATCGAAAACAATTATGAGAAGGTGGCATCAAACTTGAACTATGCATCTTTGGAAGAACGGATAAGATTTGGAGGAAGACTCTTCTTTGGACTTCAAAATTTGAGAATGACGACGAGAAACACCACCATGAATTGTTGAGATACTTCGGGAGAAAATTAGAAAGGTTGAACCAACGATGAAAAGAATTTGAAAGATCTTGGAGAAGGCATGTGACTGATGAAAATTCATTCTTACGTCAAACTTTGAAATCAATTTGAGAATAGTTCCGAGAAAATTAGAAGAGTCAGGTAAGATCCTGGGAAAAGACCTGTGGGTTAGGGCCCACACGAAAGAAACATCGTTGAAGGATTGCTTGACATAGAGATTGCACCGGTAGGATTAAATGGCTTGAATGAGATAACAACCTCGAAATATCTCGAACGGATTGAGAATGGAAACACGAGTCTTCCGAGATATCTTCAACACTCTGGAACACATGAATAGCGAGAAGTGAAAGATTAAGAGGTGCACCGGTTTGAAAAAGCATTTGACACGAGGAAAAGAATATGATCAACACTGAAAGCTTGAAATTAATCCACCGGAGAAGAATACGAGAATGAAGAATGATGAACTTGAAGCTCCGTTAGTATCTTCCTGAGAATCACCGGATAAGAACATTGATTGAAAAGAGTGAAGAGACTTCACATGAATAAATGGATACTTGATTAAAATAAATGAGTCCTTGAAGAAAAGGGTGGGAGGGTGGGGAAAAACAAAGAAAACTTGGGATGAACGAAACAAACACCGCTGAGAAAACTTAGAATTGATCTTGCGGATGTTGAAAATGATCGGATCCACTTGAAGAAAAGCACACTGGTTGGAAAGAATTGACATAACAATATCGATGATCAAAAGTATTAGTACTCCCATAGAAATATGAGAAAACTATTTAGGAAAGGTATGGAATCAACACTTGACTTTGAAGCAACTTGAATACCACAAATAAAACAAAATGAAGGATTTGGCTTGCAGAATAAGCCGGAACAAATACATATGATAGAGATTTACCCAATCCCATATCATGCATCTTCGGAAAGATATTCTAGGAGCTACTTGAATTCCCACCTATAAACTCCCGAAACTTTCTGGTTATGCAATCAGGTGTTGGGGATATAGGGGAAGCAATATATATCTCACCCAAACTAACAATACCTACATCCAGCTGTATCCATCCGTCAACACATAACCAAGAAAACTCTAGAAATCGTGTACCTCAACCTTCAAAAAGCATCCGTTATACGAGTTATGGCAATACTCCAGAACTCCCACCCCAGTACTGGGTGGCATCGAGGTTATCTCACCAACAACTGCATAAAAGAGATTTTCGATGTTGGCAAAACTCAGGTATTCCTGAACTGCAACGATAAAATTGTGACGACAACACCTCGGAGCTCAACTCCCCGGGTCAATGCCACATAATAGACAGGAGGCACCAAGAACAATGTTCTCGTCACAAAACTATCGGAACGATTCCAAGATACCCGCGTGATCCTAAATTTTTTTTAGTGAAATTTGAGGAGAGGAAAGACAAAACATCTACATCAGGAGACCTCACCAGAGCGACGAAGGGGGCTGAGGAGTAAAAAGAATCCTACTCTCTGATATATATAATCCTAAGACTCAAAATAGTTTTCTTCTAGAATCAACAACGGCCAAAATCAAGGGGGCTCCTATGGTCGGTCGAGGCTCTGATTACCAACTTGTCACGCCCAATATGCGATACTATCCTAAAGAGACTCGAAGGTCCCACCAAGGATAGAACCGCATATTGAAACGCTTTTGCAAGCTGGATATCATTACATCAACATTACATAATAGATGGGGATACATACAAAAGGCATACAATGCCACATGAATACAACATCACAATACATAAGAGCATCATCCGACTACGGATGAAACACAAACAGAAGCCCAAACGACATCCACCCTGCTAGCCCAGGCTGCCGACCTGGAACCTATCCCCTGATCGAAGAAGAAGCAGAAGAAGAACTCCAAAACAAGCAAACATCGCTCTCGCGTCATGATCATCGCATAACCTGTACCTGCAACTGTTGTTGTAGTAATCTGTGAGCCACGAGGACTCAGCAATCCCATTACCATGGGTATCAAGACTAGCAAAGCTTAATGGGAAAGGAAGGGGTAAAGTGGTGAGGTTGCAGCAACGGCTAAGCAAGTATGGTGGCTAACATATGCAAATAAGAGCGAGAAGAGAAGCAAAGGAACGGTCGTCAACTAGTAATGATCAAGAGGTGATCCTGTACACCTACTTATGTCAAACATAACCCAAAACCGTCTTCACTTCCCGGACTCCGCCGAAAAGAGACCATCACGGCTACACACGTGGTTGATGCGTTTTAATTCGTATCTGGTGTCAAGTTATCTACAATGGGACATTAACAAATTCCCATCTGCCCATAACTGCGGGCATGGCTTTCGAAAGTTTAAACCCTGCAGGGGTGTCCCAACTTAGCCCATGATAAGCTCTCGCGATCAACAAAGGATATACCTTCTCCCAGGAAGACCCGATTAGACTCGGAATCCCGGTTTACAAGACATTTTGACAATGGTAAAACAAGACCAGCAAGACCGCCCGATGCACCGACAATCCCGATTGGAGCTGCACATATCTCGTTCTCAGGGCAACACCGGACGAGACATGCTACGAGTAAATCCAGACCTCGAGTTTCCCCGAGGGGGCCCCGCAGGCGGCTCGGTTCGGACCAACACTTAGACAAGCACTGGCCCCGGGGGAGGCTAAAATAAAGATGACCCTCGGGCTCCGGAAACCCAAGGGAAAAAAGGGGTAGGTGAGGCAAATGGTAAAACCAAGGTTGGGCCTTGCTGGAGGAGTTTTATTCAAAGCGAACTGTCAAGGGGGTCCCATAAATCACCCAACCGCGTAAGGAACGCAAAATCCGGGAACATAACACCGGTATGACGGAAACTAGGGCGGCAAGAGTGGAACAAAACACCAAGCATAAGGCCGAGTCTTCCACCCTTTACCAAGTATATAGATGCATTAATAATATAAGAGATATTGTGATATCCCAACACAATCCTGTCCGTCATGGGGTAATCTTCAACTTCACCTGCAACTAGCAACGCTATAAGAGGGGCTGAGCAAAGCGGTAACATAGCCAAGAAATGGTTTGCTAGGAAGGGTGCAAAAGGTTAGAGGCTGACATGGCAAATTGGGTGGCTTGAAGAGCAAATGATAGGTAACGCAGCAAAGCGATAGAACGAAGCAACTAGCATAGCAATGATAGTTGTGAGATCCAGGGTAGCGGTCATCTTGCCTGAAATCCCGCAAGGAAGAAGAACGAGTCAATGAAGAAGACAAACGGGAGTAGTCGAACGAATCCTCACAATCGCAACATTACCGGAACTAAGAAGCAACACCGGAAAGAAACAAACAACATGGTAAATGCACAAGCATAAACATGGCATGATGCACAAACAAGTATGATGCATGTCCGGTTTAATGAGGCATGGCATGTCAATTTGCAACAAACAATACTACAAGTTAAGTGGAGCTCAATATGCAACGAGTTGCATATTGACAAAACACCACAACAATTATTTAGTTCATCGCGTTTAAGCTATCAAACAATATTAAATGTTATTAAACATGGCAAGGGGTGAAGCATACGAAAACTACCTATCTAGGCAAGTTTAAATGAGGGCGGAAACAACAAACAACAATTCTGGAAAAAACCCATATGCATATTTTGAGTTTGGTACTGTTCTGCCCTAAACCATATTTTAAGGTTGTTAAACAGGAAAATAAAGTGGACCATGTTAAACTAGGCATTTTCCACCCCATTTACATATAAAGTTTATTTAAAATGGAGCTACGATTATTTAGTTATGAAATAAATCATCTTAACATGGCATTTGAGCAAATTTAAACAAACATCAATTTAAACATTTTAAACATGGATGAAAGCAACAAATTATTAATCTACACAAAATTCTAAGCATTTTACATATATAAATTATTTACATATGATGCATATTTTGTGAGTTATTAAATGCATGAACAACAGGGGGTTTTCTGTAAAACTGAAAATCACCGGATAATGCTAAAATCGCAGATCTGGAAAAATGCTATACTGGTCCGAATCTGGCTGGCCCGATAGATGAAAAAAAACAAGAGGGACGCTGGGGGACTGCTCACCCATGGGCCAGGCCCAGCTTGGTGGAGGTTGCAGGCCGGCGGGGCAAGCGAGCCGGCTGGATCTGGCTGCTGGCGACGCTGGGTCTTGGCGCTTATCTGGCCCAAGACGCGGGATGACCGAGTCAACGGGCACGAGCGAGCGCCGGGCTTGGGGCTGCCTGCGTTCCAGGAAGGCGGGTGGTGGTGGCGCTGGTGTTTCCGGTGACGACAGACGGCGGGACGACCACTGGAGGCGGGGCAAGATCGAGGGGAACCGATTCCCGGTAGTGGAAGGCGGATCCGGCGAGGCAAGGTCTTGGCAGCGGCAAACTCGCTGACGGGCGGCGCGAAGCAGAGGATGGACAGGCGCGGCGCGATGGGACTTGGGCATCAGCAGGTTCAGGAGGTCGTCGGCTCGCTAGCCGGAGCGGCGGGGCGAAGCTTCGGTGGTGGTTGTCCTCGGTCAGGGAGGAGGCAGGAGCCAGGGGCGCGTGGGAGGTGGAGCTCGAGGGTGAGGGCGGCGTCGTCCTGTCACTGCAAAGAGAGATGTGAGAAAGAGCGAGAGGTAGAGAAGGAAGTAAGGAGGAAGAGAAAGGCGACGGAGCTCCGGCCTGGTGGATGAGGGCGACGGCGTTGGACGGCAAGGCAAGGAGGAGGCCAGGGACGAGGTGCTCGGGAAGTGGAGGCACAGATCGAGCAGGAGCTTGGGGCTTCTCTGATTGATGGGTTGGATCGATGGAATTGACTGGTATCTGCAATCGACGAGGGGATCGATTGTAGAGGCGCAAGAGGAGGAGCTTGAGGCTGCTCGGGTGCTACGCTGCTGCTTGGTTGGCCGGCAGAGGCGACATGAGGAGGATTTGGTGGTGGCTGGTGGGGATGGATCGATGGGATGGATGGATTGGACCTGGGTGTGGCTGTTGGTTGGTGCAGGGGGAATGAGAGGATCCCGAGTGTCACGCCCAATATGCGACCCTATCCAAAAGGAACTCGAAGGTCCCACCAAGGATAGACCCGCATATTGAAACGCTTTTGCAAGGTGGATATCATTACATCAACATTACATAATAGATGGGGATACATACACGAGGCATACAATGCCACACGAATACAACATCACAATACATAAGTTCAACATCTGACTACGGATGAAACACAAACAGAAACTCAAACGACATCCACCCTGCTAGCCCAGGTTGCCGACCTAGAACCTATCCCCTGATCGAAGAAGAAGCAGAAGAAGAACTCCAGCACAAGCAAACATCGCTCTCGCGTCAAGAACATCGCACAACCTGTACCTGCAACTGTTGTTGTAGTAATCTATGAGCCACGAGGACTCAGCAATCCCATTACCATGGGTATCAAGACTAGCAAAGCTTAATGGGAAAGGAAGGGGTAAAGTGGTGAGGCTGCAGCAGCGACTAAGCATATATGGTGGCTAACATACGCAAATAAGAGCGAGAAGAGAGCAAACGGAACGGTCGTCAACTAGCAATGATCACGAAGTGATCCTGAACTCCTACTTACGCCAAACATAACCCAGAAACCGTGTTCACTTCCCGGACTCCGCCGAAAAGAGACCGTCACGGCTACATACGCAGTTGATGCGTTTTAATTCGGATCTGGTGTCAAGTTATCTACAATCGGACATCAACAAATTCCCATCTGCCTATAACCGCAAGCACGGCTTTTGAAAGATTATACCCTGCAGGGGTGTCCCAACTTAACCCATGATAAGCTCTCGCGATCAACGAAGGATATACCTTCTCCCAGGAAGACCCGATCAGACTCGGAATCCCGGTTTACAAGACATTTCGACAATGGTAAAAGAAGACCAGCAAGACCGCCCGATGCGACGACAATCCCGATAGGAGCTGCACATATCTCGTTCTCAGGGCAACATCGGATGAACACTACGTACAACTAAAACCAGAACTCGAGTTTCCCCAAGGTGGCGCTGCAAGTGGCTCTGGTTCGGACCAACACTTAGACAAGCACTGGCCCGGGGGGGGGGGCTATAATAAAGATGACCCTTGGGTTAATTACTCCCAAGGGAAATATAGGTGGTGGTGAGGCAAATGGTAAAACCAATGTTGGGCCTTGCTGGAGGAGTTTTATTCAAAGCAAACTGTCAAGGGGGTCCCATAAATCACCCGACCGCGTAAGGAACGCAAAATCCGTGAACATAACACCGGTATGACGGAAACTAGGGCGGCAAGAGTGGAACAAAACACCAGGCATAAGGCCGAGCCTTCCACCCTTTACCAAATATATAGATGCATTAATTAAATAAGAGATATTGTGATATCTCAACCAAAATCCTGTCCACCATGGAGCAATCTTCAACTTCACCTGCAACTAACAATGCTATAAGAGGGACTAAGCAAAGCGGTAACATAGCCAAGCAACGGTTTGCTAGGAATAGTGTCAAAGGTTAGAGGTTCATGGCAATTTGGGAGGCTTGATGAGCAAAACATAGGTAACGTAGCATAGCGATAGAACGAAGCAACTAGCATAGCAATGATAGTAGTGAGATCCAGGGTAGCGGTCATCTTGCCTGAAATCCCGCAAGGAAGAAGAACGAGTCCATGAAGAAGACGAACAGATGAAGCCGAACCAAGCATAGACGAACGAATCCTCACGATCGCAACGAAACAGGAACTATCGAGAAGAAGCACACAACAAAGTAAACACACCACACATGTACAAGACATGATGCACAACAAGCATGATGCAAGACAAGACTACATGAAGCTACTCATGGCAAGGGATGATGCAAACAAGAGCAACACATCAAGGCAAGTTTAAATGAGGCCGGGAACAACATATAACAATTCCGGTAAGTCCTCATATGCAAATTTCGAAATTGGTCCAGATATGAATAAACCTTATGTTCAAGTTGTTAAACAGCAAGTTAAGATGCACCAAGATGATCTACACGAGATTCTAGTCAAGTTACATATAAAGTTCATTTGGTTCGGAGCTACGGTCTAGAAGATATGAGCAAAACAAGTTAAACATGGCATTGATGCAAAATGCACCCAAACATCAAACAAACATCTCAAAAAAGTATGCAACATGATAATATGAAACTACATGCAATTCTAAGCAAGTTTCATATAGATCACACTCAAAACGGAGCAACGGTGCAACACATACACTATACAAGTCATAACAACAATCTGTCCAAAACAGCAACTAGGCATATTGCAAGCATCAAAACAACATGCTACAGCATCTCAACATGAAAACAAAAGACATGGGCATGATGTACAGGTAAAGCATAACAAAACATGAACACTGAGCTATCTCCAGAAATCACTAGAACATGCTCAAACACACATGTCAAGATTGCAAATAATAACAATTCAGACTTTGCAGAAAATAACATCAGATTGCAATGTTTAGAGATATCAAACAACATGTTACAGAGACTTATCATGGCAAACAAAGGCATGGCATGAACCTACTAAAAGCATCGAACAAAAGTCCCTAACTGACCATGAGCCAAAAAGGGAAATAAAATATAATGGCACCCATGTAAACGTAGCAAGTTATAATACAGATTTAAACATGACAAACAGAATTATGAAGGCATGTTTGTGAGCTTGTACCACTCACCACAGAGCAATACATGGCATGGCAAGGCAACCAACAGTAAGGAAACATATTGATGAAGTTAAGCATGGCAAGAGCAAGATCATAGGGTGCATGGATCACTAGCAACAATCATGGCAACAACTAAACTTAATGTTAACAGACAGACAACAACATTATTTAGCAACTTTGGAGCAAGATTACAACAATATACAACAAGCCATAAATGCAACCAGGGGCATGGATGGATATAGCATGACATATAGACCAAAACACCATTAGTGAACATCTCCAGATTATGCATAGAATGACTAGCAGTAGCAGGTTTACATAGCATCACGAAATAACAAATCAGCCTAACAAAACAACAACAGCGAGTACACTACTTAACAAGCTCGATTCACTCACCACAATTCATTGCATGACAAGATAAGCATAGCATCAGCAAGAAGACATGTTTTTGAAACAAACCAAGGCAAGAACAAGTTCATAGCATGCAAGGATCAACTACAACAACCTTGACAAAATTGAATAACATGTAAACAATCTGCCAGGAAACATTTTGGAGCAAAAGTAGAGCACGAAAATGACATGCTAGACAGGGGCCTGAATAGATAGAGCATAACCATATGTTCAAAACATCCTTACTGAAGTATCTCAAAATAAGCATGGATCTCTCTGTAGCATCAAGTTTACATGGCATAAAAATAACAGCAGAACAGGGACTAAAATCAGCAACATTACGAAGCCTAGTTTGCATGCTTGTGCTAGTCATCACATTGATCACAAAAATACATGGTAAGCACCTCTGTAAAGAAGACATGGCATAGGTCAAAACACATGTAGACATCAACCTCATAGGATGCACACATCAAACATGGCAAAAATGACAAAAGTGCTAGCTCTGTTAACAGACAGCAGACAACATTATGAAGCAGTCCTGCAACGATAATTCAGGCATCAAGATGAGCTCAAATGAACATGACGCAATGGAATGAAATGATGTGCTCGTTGAGACGAACAATTTGACATATTACACGCACGAAACGGAGCTACGGATGCAGAGATATGATGCGATGAACATGGCATGATAATGTGCAAATAACAGGGACTTTGCCAAAAATATACCCTCGAAAAGTCAACCCGGGACGAGGAGATCCCGGGACGGAGCGGATCCGGGACGGGGCACGTGGCGTTTGGTTTGACGTGGTGGTGGATCTCATCCACCCTGCAGTTCCGGGCCGGATCTCGCCGGATCCGGCCAGAGTTTTCGTCGGAGACGGTGGCCGGAGGCGAGGGAGAGGTCGGGGAGGCGCGGGACGAGCCGGGTGGCGGAGGAGCGGGCGCTGGGCGACGGAGCACCGACGAGGCGAGGCCGGCAGGCGGCGGCGGCGGCGGCCACCGGCGCGGGGTCCCGGAGGGACGCGGCGGCGCAGGAAGGCGTCGGCGAGGCGGAGGGCGAGGCGCGCCGGCGCGGGCTCGGGCGGAGCCGTGGCGGCGGGGCGAGGCGGCCGGGCCAGGCGCCGCAGGCGGCAGCGGCCGGCGGGGCGGCGAGGCCCGGGCGGCTGGCGGGACAGCTCGCCGGCGCCGGAGGCGGGCAGCGGCGGGGCTCGGTGCGAGGGCGCGGGCCGGGCGGCGGCGGCGACCGGGCTCGCGCGGGCCCCGGATGGGCTCCACGGGCCGCGGCGCGGAGGAGAGAGAGGCGGGCTGAGGTGGCGGTGGGCGGTTGGCGAAGAGCGGCGGCGGGGCGATATGGCGCTCTACGATTGGCTGGGGCGACGTGGCTGCGGGGCGGTGGACGTGTCTGGCCGCCGGGCGGACATGTCCGGCGGCGCGCAGGGGAAGAGGCTAGGGTTCATCTGCGCGAAAATTCGGGGGGGGGGACACCTATTTATAGCTAGAGGGAGCTATGAGAGTCCAAATGAGGAGCGGTTAACCGTTGGAGTATCAAACGGACTCCAAATGGCACGAAACTTGACAGGCGGTCTACCGGTGCTATACCAAGGCCGCTTGGCAAGGCTCGGGTCATTCCGAGAAAGTTTAACACCCGCTCATGAAGAGAGACAAGAAGGGGACGCCGGGTGACATAGGAGAGCCGGATTGCAAAACGGACAACGGGGAAAATGCTCAGATGCATGAAACGAATACGTATGCAAAACGAATACATAGCAATGACGGCGAATAACTGGCAGACACCTGGCGCAATGAATCTGGGGCGTTACAACACTCCTCCACTAACAAGAGATCTCGTCCTGAGATCTTAGGACCGAGACAGAAGGGAAAAAGAGATCAAGTGAAACAAGAACTCGAGAAGAAACAAAGAATCAAGAGCACTCGAGAAGAAGAGAGGAACGACGAGAATGACAAGAATCGAAAGCTCACGGAATCAGATAGACTATGAAAGCACTCCAGTTAGAACGAGATAAGAAAACGAATAAGACTGAAAAGATTTAGGCAGCACTCCGGCTAAAACATGGAGGAATAGAACACGAGTTTGAGAGGATGGAAAGATACTTGATGAAGACATGACACAAAACCTCCGGAAAGAATTAAAAGAGTTGAATGAAAAGAACGGAGATGAAAATGACAACTTGTGCCACGAATGAAATAGAAAGCAACCTTAGAAGAAAAGATTGAATGGAGTTGTTGAGAAAATCAACAACGAAAAGAATAGGCTTGTTGTCGACTTATAGGTTACATCTCAAGATCATAAGGTAATAACTGGCCACAAACGGAAATGATTTGGGTAGCTGAGAAGGACGAAGAAATGCAAAACTCCACTTCAAAAGAAAATGAAGACTTACTTGCGCTTCGAGAGGCGAGAAGAAAAGATACTTGAACTCCACCAACAAGAATCTTGATGAACACTTGAGAAATGAATTAAATCATGAAGAAACACCATGTAGAACTCCGGTAACAGAAGGATGACGAGGTAGAATGAAGGATGAAAGAATAAGATGAGCCTTGCGATGATTTAGATGGAGGTTCCGACGAAATGGCCTAGGAAATTGAACTCTGGAAAAGAAAAGATGAAAACACTTGGACCTAGAATTTATTCATGAAGAACAAACTCCGAAGGAAAGGATTACTCACTTGGATGAAATAAGAATAAGATATATTGTATGCTTATCCTTCATCAAAACAAATTGATGACAAGCAATGGATTTATCATACTACTTATTCTTCTTGAAAGGATTAAGGGGGGATAGCACAAAACTTGAGAACTGTCTTCATGAACCACCGGTAGGATTTGGAAGGAACGAATGAATTAATATGATGATAAAGGAAAAAGAGTTTGAATGAACCACCATAAGAATTCAAAAATGACTGATGAGCGTCTTCCCGGAGGGCGACTGGGTCAATCTGCCGGCTTACGTAGCCGGCCCGCCGACTGGGAAGCGGCCTAATTGGTCGTATCGGGCCAGCTCGCTGTCGGCCTCCGGAGCCGCCGTTGTTGCGCGGCTCAGGGTGATGGTGAGGTCATAGGGCCTTACCAGGCCCGACTTGCTGACCGCCTTCGTGGTGCGCCGGGTGCTCCCGCTCCAAGGCCGCCCTCATATGATATGTCAGATGAGTGGGCATCGAGACCCAAGTCGGCTGTGCACCAAGGAGATGCCTCACGCCAAGGTAGCTCACTTGGTGAACTATTTCTCGAACTGCAAGCTCTCGAAGGAGGAGTGGCGGTTCGGCAAGGAACCGTAATCGCGCGCGAATCTGCCGCCAGCGGTAAGTCTTCTTTTCTTCTTTTCTCTTTAGTTGCTGAGTTCTCCTTGGCCGTCTTGACCAATCGGCTATGAAACAAAGCACCCTCCTCCAGCCAGCAGCTGGCGCCGTAGGGCTGGAGCGTCAGTTCCTTCCCGACCGGGAGGAGAGTGACCTGGATGACCCCGACTTGGGGGCGGCCGCCTTGGAAGACGACGCCACAAGAGGAGGCGGCGATGCAGGCGGCTCGGGAATCGGGGCCGGCCTCGAGGATGTCCAGACGACGATGAGGGAGAGGTCGCCCCGTGCCGCCAGCCGGCGTCCGATCAGCAGGGCGCGAGCTCGTCTGCCGTGCCGGCTGCCCGAGGCAGTGTGCAGAAGCGCCGGGCCGCGCCGTCCATGTTCGGCAGCTGGCCGAAGAAGCCCAAGAGCTCGGCTACGGCGACCAAGCAGGAGGAGGCGGCCGCGAAGGCAACCCGCTTCCGCAAGGTGGTGACGGAGCCACAAATGGTTTCTGCGTAAGTGTTGATTCCCTCAAGCAATCTTTCTTCCTTCTTGCCATTGTTCTTCTAATTTTTCTTCGTCTTGCTCAAAACAGAGCTCCGCTCTCTCTTGAGTGGTCGGTCGCCGCCTCCGTGGTTGGGGCGGCGGGAGGCTCCACCAGCGCCCACCACGTGGACCCTCGCACCAAGCTTCAGGCGGCGAAGGAGAGGAACGCGCGGGAGGCGCATGAGGATCGGGAGGAAGAGCAGTAGAGGGCGGCTGCCACCAAGGCAACGCAGGAGGCGGCGGACGAGGCCGCTAGGGCGCAAGCTGACGCCGCGGCCAAGGCCCAGGCAGATGCCGCAGCTACGGTGCAGGCAAAGGAGGCCTTATGCAACCAACCCCCAGAGTTTGTCATTCCCCTCCAGCCGTGGCGCCTGGGGTCCCGGTGGTGCCATCGGAAGGGGCCGGCGGCGACCAACCGGTTTTTGAAAGGGAGGAGGGTGACGCCGTCGCCCTAGAGACGGGGATGACTCCGCCAGCGCCGACTGCGATGGACCAAGGCGGCCAGCCCAGCGCGCCACCCGTGCCACTGGCTGGAGGCGAGCCGGTTGCGTGGGTGGACCTCATGGTCCGATCTCTAGCACGCCAGTGCATGGAGAAGGCAACCTCGGCGCCGTACCCGCAGAGGGCGAGGGGCTCCAGTTCATCGACCCAGGAGCTGGAGACGGCAAGTGTCAGCTCGCCAGACTGTACGCCGGGAGGCGGGACGGCCGTGCTGAACGAGGCGGCGCAGGACGTCCGGACTCGGCTTCAGGATCAGGCCGCCGCCTTGAAGAACTACAACCAGGAGTTCCTGGCGACGCGGACGGCCATCCGGGTAAGCCTCTTACTTCTTGCTTTTTACTCTTGTATTCTTCCGTGGGGGCGCGTCAGCGCACCCACTGGGTGTAGTCCCCGAGTTCCGGGTCGGCTGCTGAGCAGGCGGCCTTGAACTTCTAAGTAGACTCGGGTGCTGACTTGTCCTTATTTTCTTGTCTATCCTTTTTGTAGGACTATCATAACCTCCGTGCGGCCGCCGTCAACTCCCATGTCTGGGAGCTGACTCAAAAGACCGCCGGCCTATCTGAAAGCCGGAGTAAGTGTTCCGCCTTTTATCCCTCGTGGGGGCGCGTCAACGCACCCACTGGGTGTAGTCCCCAAGATTCGGACCGACTGTTGAGAAGTCAGGCCGAATCTTTTTTGGCGACTTCTTCCTTACTGTTTATTCTTCTTTGCTGTCCATGCAGAGGCCAATGCCACCCTGCAGCAGCAACTGGGTGAGGCCCAGACCGCGCTGCGTGCCAAGGAGGCGGAGTGTAGTGCCGCAGCTCAGGAGCGCGACCGCCTGGCCAAGAAGCTCTGACCAGGAGGCTAGTCACAAGGTGGCTCTGCAGGCGGTGAAGGATAGAGAGGCCACCCTCCAAGCCGAGTATGAGATATGCCCTAGAGGCAATCATGTATGATGATATTTCGTATGTGTTTATGAATAAAGATAGTCCTTGGACGTTATTAATGATGTGTATCAGCAAGTACGTGACTTGTTTGTGGGACTATGTGTTGTATGATCACTGTCCTAAAAGGTCCCTAGTCGAAAGGGCTGTGTGGACGCGCAACCAACTAGACTAGCATATGACACGGTCGATGGCTTGGTCTCACTAGCCATGGAGCATTGGATGCCAACCGGATAATATGGACTTGGAAAGGTCTGCTTGGATTCGACGTAGTTGGATCTGAGTCGAGATAAGGTCCGAGTCGGACAGACCCAACTATGAGATGCTGCGATATGTCATCTATGAGTCTCTAGTACAACATACGTTCTATGTCCTAAGACCTGAGCAGACGCATGTACTCGGGATGGTGACAGACTTGCTTTGGTCCGACCAAACTGCAATCACTGTTGTTCTGCGCATAGGAAAAATTTAATTTGCAGTCTACGCACCCTACCGTAGAACCCAACAGCCACCCTCCAAGCCGAGTATGAGACCGAGGCGGCGAACTGGGCCGAGTCGAGGCGGGTGTTGAACGACGGCTACAGCCAATCGAAGACATGGTTGACGGTAAGCTGCCTTCCTCTTTTTTCCTTTGTTTGCCGCCTGTTGCTTGGTTCAATTTCTGACTTTGTATTCTCTTTTCTTCTTCGCGGAGAGTACTTCCTCGGCTACTCTGTTGCCGCCAACTAGGTCATCGAGGCCCACCGCAACGTGCAGAGTCAGGCTGGTGGTGAGATCGCGACCAATGCTCGCCGTACGCTTGAGGAGCAGCTCTTGTCCATCCAGGCTCATCTCCAGCCGGCCCACCGGATGCTCCGCCGCCATCAACGCGTTGGAGCTCAGGTGCTTTCCGTCCTCTGTCTTGACAAGGCGATTCCCCGCACCCCTAGTCGGACCGCCGACTGTCTGGAGGTGGCAGTCGGCCGCTTCGAGGCGTGGAAGGCTTCTGCGTTCCAGGCAGGTGCCAGGCGGGCGTTGGAGTTTGTCCGAGCATGATACCCTGGGCTGAACCTGTCCCAGCTGGCCACGTTTTGGCAGGAGGCCCACAAGGAGCTGGTGGCAGTGCGACCGGCTATCATTCATCGCACTGCAGCGATTACCGAGTACACCGACACCAGCGTCTTCATTCCTGACCTGAACGAGGGCGGCGCTGAGCTGCCGTCGGACTGGTTTGGGCTGAACCCGGCGGATGGTGAACACTCGGCAGAGGAAATCGACTCCAGCGACGAGGAAGGAGGAGGAAGAGGATGGTGAATACGCCACGCCAGACGGTGGAGCGGCCAGCCAGCCTCAGCCTGACCGTGCTCCAGCAACGAGGCACATGCGAAGACGCCTCGTGCTGCCAAGGATGATCAAGCCGAAACTTGCCAGCTGGCCACTCCTCCGCCAGTGCTGTCATCTCCACTGATCTACCTAGCTCGCCAGTTGCACCCTTGGCCTGAGCCGCCACTTTTATCTTTGTCTTCCTACTCGTCAGTCTTTTGAACAATGTTTGTTAAATTTGCGCAATGCTGGCCTTCGAAGGCCTTTTATAATCTTGCATGTGCTATGCTGGTGTTGACTTCTGACTTTGCTTGCTTTGAATCTTTTTCCGGCTGTTTGCTTTGCCGCCCTCCCATAGTCGTTGCCTTCCCAGCCGGATAGCTGCTCTGCAGTCTATGGCTGGGAAAGTACTTGGCCGTGTGAGGGCAAGTACTTTAGCTTTCTTAGATTGTGGCAAGGTGAGTGGGAAGCCGGCCAGCCGGCTGCTTAGCAGTTGGTTGGCAGGATGGCGAGCCGGCTTGTGTTATGTAAGCCCATTGGTCCTTAGCCATTTTTCATGTGGGCATCATTTCCTGCCTTTAACTCTTGCCAGTCGAGCAGCCAATTCTGCGAGCTACGACTTTCGGCAAGAGAGGGCTTAGGTGTTGGCACACTACTTGTCTGACTGCAGGTGGTGCTTAACATAATTCAAGGCGGCAAGTCCCTGGGCCGACTGGTCGAACCCGGTGCCAGACGAAAGAACAAATGTACTAACACATTCATAGGCATGATACTCATCATATAGATAAAAGAGGGTAGTCCCTGAGTGCTCCTCAGGGGGCCCGATGTCTTGTACTTAATACAAAAGATAGCGTGTGTTGGGGAACATAGTAATTTCAAAAAAATTCCTACGCACACACAAGATCATGGTGATGCATAGCAATGAGAGGGGAGAGTGTGTCCACGTACCCTCGTAGACCGAAAGCGAAAGCGTTAGCACAACACGGTTGATGTAGTCGTACGTCTTCACGATCCAACCGATCAAATACCGAACGCACGGCACCTCCGAGTTCTGCACACGTTCAACTCGATGACGTCCCTCGAACTCCGATCCAGCCGAGCTTTGAGGGAGAGTTCCGTCAGCACGACGGCGTGGTGACGATGATGATGTTCTACCGACGCAGCGCTTCACCTAAGAACCGCTACGATATTATCGAGGTGGATTATGGTGGAGGGGGCACCACACATGGTTAAGAGATCCAAGGAATCAATTGTTGTGTCTAGAGGTGCCCCTGCCCCCGTATATAAAGGAGCAAGGGAGGAGGAGGCCGGCCTAGGAGGAGGGCGCACCAAGGGTGGGGAGTCCTACTAGGACTCCCAAGTCCTAGTAGGATTCCCCTTTCCTTTCCGGAGTAGGAGAGAAGGAAAGAGAGGGGGAGGGAGAAGGAAAAGGGGGCTGCACCCCTTGTCCAATTTGGACTAGAGGGGGGGGGGGCGCACGCCTCCTTCCTTTTGGCCTCTCTCCTCTATTTCTGTATGGTCCAATAAGGCCCATATACTCCCCGGCGAATTCCCGTAACTCTCTGGTACTCCGGAAAATACCCGAATCACTCGGAACCTTTCCGAAGTCCGAATTTACTCGTCCAATATATCGATCTTTATGTCTCGACCATTTGGAGACTCCTCGTCATGTCCCCGATCTCATTCGGGACTTCGAACTACCTCGGTACATCAAAACAAATAAACTCATAATATAATCCTCATCGAACTTTAAGCGTGCGGACCCTACGGGTTCGAGAACTATGTAGACATGACCGAGACACGTCTCCGGTCAATAACCAATAGCGGAACCTGGATGCTCATATTGGCTCCCACATATTGTACGAACATCTTTATTGGTCAAACCGCATAACAACATACGTTGTTTCCTTTGTCATTGATATGTTACTTGCCCGAGATTCGATCGTTGGTATCTCAATACCTAGTTCAATCTCATTATCGGCAAGTCTCTTTACTGGTTACGTAATGCATCATCCCGTAAGTAACTCATTAGTTACATTGCTTGCAAGGCTTATAGTGATGTGCATTAGCGAGAGGGCCCAGAGATACCTCTCCGACAATCGAAGTGACAAATCCTAATATCGAAATACGTCAACTCAACAAGTACCTTCGGAGACACCTGTAGAGCACCTTTATAATCACCTAGTTACGTTGTGACATTTGGTAGCACACAAAGTGTTCCTCCGGTAAGCAGGAGTTACATAATCTCATAGTTATAGGAACATGTATAAGTCATGAAGAAAGCAATATCAACATACTAAACGATCAAGTGCTAAGCTAACGAAATGGGTCAAGTCAATCACATCATTCTTCTAATGATGTGATCCCACTGATCAAATGATAACTCATATCCATTGTTAGGAAACTCAACCATCTTTGATCAATGAGCTAGTCAAGTAGAGGCATACTAGTGACACCATGTTTGTCTATGTATTCACACATGTATTATGTTTCCAGTTAATACAATTCTAGCATGAATAAGAAATATTTATCATGAAATAAGGAAATGAATAATAACTTTATTATTGCCTCTAGGGCATATTTCCTTCAGTCTCCCACTTGCACTAGAGTCGATAATCTAGTTCACATCACCATGTGATTTAACACCAATATTCACATCTGTATGTGATTAACACCCATAGTTCACATCGTCATGTGATTAACACCCGAAGAGTTTACTAGAGTCAATAATCTAGTTCACATCGCTATGTGATTAACACCCAAGAGTACTAAGGTGTGATCATGTTTTGCTTGTGAGAGAAGTTTAGTCAATGGGTCTGTCACATTCAGAACCGTATGTATTTGCAAATATTCTATGTCTACAATGCTCTGCACGGAGCTACTCTAGCTAATGCTCTCACTTTCAATATGTATCCAGATTGAGACTTAGAGTCATGTGGATCGGTGTAAAAGCTTGCATCGTTGTAACTCTTCACGACGAGCTCTTTTATCACTTCCATTATCGAGAAATATTTTCTTAGTCCTCACTAAGGATATTCTTGACCGTTGTCCAGTGTTCTACTCCTAGATCAAAATTGCACTCCCTTGCCAAACTCAGAGCAAGGTATACAATAGGTCTGGTACACAGCATGGCATACTTTATAGAACCTATGGCTGAGGCATAGGGAATGACTTCCATTATCTTTCTATATTCTGCCGTGGTCGGGATTTGAGTCTCACTCAATTCCACACCTTGTAACACAGGCAAGAACTCTTTCTTTGAATGTTCCATTTTGAACTACTTCAAAATCTTGTCAAGGTATGTACTTCAGGGAGTCCTGGATTGGGGGGTGTCCGGATAGCCAAACTATCACCGTTGGTCGGACTCCTGGACTATGAAGATACAAGATTGAAGACTTCGTCCCATGTCCAGATGGGACTTTCCTTGGCGTGGAAGGCAAGCTTGGCGATACGGATACGTAGATCTCCTACCATTGTAACCGACTCTGTGTAACCCTAACCCTGTTCGGTGTCTATATAAACCGGAGGGTTTTAGTCTGTTGGACGAACAACAATCATACCATAGGCTAGCTTCTAGGGTTTAGCCTCTTTGATCTCGTGGTAGATCTACTCTTGTACTACCCATATCATCAATATTAATCAAGCAGGAGTAGGGTTTTACCTCCATCGAGAGGGCCCGAACCTGGGTAAAAACATCGTGTCCCTTGTCTCCTGTTACCATCTTCCTAGACGCACAGTTCGGGACCCCCTACCCGAGATCCGCCGGTTTTGACACCGACATTGGTGCTTTCATTGAGAGTTCCTCTGTGTTGTCACTTTTAGGCCCGATGGCTCCTTCGATCATCAACAACGACGCGGTCCAGGGTGATACTTTTCTCCCCGGACAGATCTTCGTATTCGGCGGCTTTGCACCGCGGGCCAATTCACTTGGCCATCTGGAGCAGATCGAAAGCTACGCCCCTGGCCATCAGGTCAGATTTGGGAGTTTGAACTACACGGCTGACATCCACGGAGACTTGGTCTTCGACGGATTCGAGCCACAGCCAAGCGCGCCGCACTGTCTCGATGGGTATGATCTAGCTCTGCCGCTGAACAGTGCCCTGGAGGCCGCACTAGCGTCCGCTCCGACCCTTAGCTCGGAGCCGACTTCGCCGATCGAGGACGATTGGCTAGACACCGCCTTGGGGGCTACGATCTCTACGGCGATTGAGCCGAACACCATCCCTGTCCCTTGCAAAGCCCGTGACTCCGAGGTGCCGGACTCCGAACCTCCCGCGCCCCTGCCAATCAAATCCGATTGGGAGCCGGTTATGGAGTTCACTGCCGCGGACATCTTTTAGCACTCGCCCTTTCGCGACATCCTGAATTCACTAAAGTCTCACTCTTTATCAGGAGAGCCCTGGCCAGACTATGGTCAGGAAGGTTGGGATGCGGACGACGAAGAAATTGAACACCCACCCACCACCCACTTCATAGGCACTGTCGAAAGTTTAAACGACGTGCTCAATTTCGACTCCGAAGACATCGACGGTATGGACGATGATGTGGGAGATAACCACGAACCAGCACCTACAGGATACTGGAAAGCCACCCCATCTCACAATGTATACACGGTGGATACACCTAAAGAAAGTGATGACGAGGAACAACGGGACGCTACGAAGGATAAATCCCTCGAAAAGCAGTCAAGACGGCGACGAAAGCGCTGCACAAAGTCCCGCCTCGACAAAGACGACGGCCATACAGACCCAGCCATAGAGCAGGTCGAACCGGTGAACGACGAACATGCCATTGAACAACCGTCCGAACAGGACAACTTGGATAAACAATCCGTCCCCGGCGAAGATAATAGTCCGGACGATCTCACACCAGACAAGTTGTTGGAGCAGAAGAACCTCCACAAAAGGCTCGTCGCCACTGCGCGTAGCATGAAAAAGCAGAAGCAGAAGCTCAAAACAGCGGAAGATGCACTCAGAATCAGATGGAGCAAAGTACTCAACACCGCAGACAAATACGGCGACAGTCGCCAAACAAAGAGCTACCCGAAGTGCAAACTACTGCCCGAATTCGATGAGGAGGCCTTAGAGCCCCCGCAATCAAAGAACAAAGAGGCCGCCCTATCGGATGGACGACCACATGACAAGCATAGAGCGGAAAACGGTGCCGCACACAAGCCGGCACGCGATCCGCATAGGGATTCGCATCAAAAGGATGGCCTAGTTAGGTCCATCTACGGGCCAAGAAAGTAAGCTCTTCTAAGCAATGCAACACGCCAAATATCCGGACATCACGACACACCCAAATATAGGGGTGCCGCACACCCCCTATGTTTCACCGCTGAGGTGCTGGATCACGAACTCCCAGCGAGATTTAAACCCGTAAACATAAAGGCATACGACGGAACAACAGACCCGGGAGTCTGGATTGAGGATTACATCCTCCACATACACATGGCTAGAGGAGATGATCTCCACACCATAAAATACTTACCCCTCAAGCTCAAAGGGCCAGCACGGTACTGGCTTAAAAGCCTCCCTGAAAATACCATTGGAATTTGGGAAGAGCTCGAGGATGCTTTTCGGGCAAATTTTCAAGGGACTTATGTCCGCCCTCTGGATGCAGATGATTTAAGTCACGTAACTCAACAACCCGGAGAATCAGCCCGCAAATTCTGGAACAGGTTCCTCACCAAAAAGAACCAAATAGTCGACTGTCCGGACGCTGAAGCCTTAGCAGCTTTCAAACAGAACGTCCGAGACGAATGGCTCGCCAGGCACCTTGGCCAGGAAAAGCCAAGAACAATGGCCGCACTAACAAGCCTCATGACCCGCTTTTGCGCGGGAGAGGATAGTTGGCTGGCAAGATGTAGTACCAGCGACCCAAGTACATCCAAAGTCAGAGATGGAAATGGGAAACCACGACGCAGCAAGGACCAGCGCCACACAAGGGGAAACAGCCCGAAGAGCACGGCAGTCAACGCCAAATTCAAAAGCTCTCGGCAGAATCATAAAAAACTGCCCCTCAAGGAGAACGGCCACGAGCTATCCAACTTAAACAAAATCTTGGACAAAATATGCCAAATCCACAGTACCCTTGGGAAGCCTGCAAACCATACCCACAGAGATTGTTGGGTCTTCCAACAGTCTGGCAAAGTCAATGCCCAACACAAGGGGCTCGGCACACCAAGCGAGGACGATGACGAACCCCACAAGCAGAGCATCGGAAAACAAAAGAATTTCCCACAAGAAGTCAAAACAGTAAACTCACTTCAAGTGACAAAAGGGAAAATCTGAGCGGCGACCACAGAAATACGCGTCGCACGGCCTATCCCAGTGGAGTCCCGACATTGGTTGTCAAAACCAATCACCTTTGATCATCAGGATTACTTCGGAAGTATCTGGAACGTAGGATGGACTGCCCTGATATTAGATCCTATAACCGACGGACTCCAATTCACAGAAGTCCTAATGGACGGCGGTAGTGATCTAAACCTGCTATATCAGGACACAATCCGCAAAATAGGGATAGACCCAACCAAAATTCACCATAGCAACACCTCCTTCAAGGGGGTAATGCCAGGCCTACATGCCCATTGTACGGGCTCCCTACTGCTCGAAGTTGTGTTCGGCTCATCCGATAACTTCCGCCGTGAAAAGTTAACCTTCCATATCGCCCCATTCAAAAGTAGCTATCAAGCACTATTGGGACGTGAAGCTTTCACCCGCTTTAACGCAATACCGCATTATGCATCTCTTAAACTTAAAATGCCCGGTCCACGCGCATCATCTCATTAAAGGGAAATATCAAGTGTTACTCGAGCACGGAAGAACGTGAGACTGGCTGGACAGTCACACACTAATCCGGCTCCGCTAAACCAAGCACCTGAACAGGTCATTCGGACCCCGGACACGGATAGACGAGTCCGGCGTAAACATATGAAGGCCTACTAGCCGCACACCCCCATAGAAGGGGCTGCATGCATGTACAACAAGAGACAATAAAGCTCAATTTTATTCGCTTTTTGAATCATACTCCGTTTATTTAATATAAAGTACATTTTTCGCACGATCTTTCTTCACCTATGTTCTTCTCTTTTATAGATGAACATCGTGCTACACCCGTCCAGGATACGGCACAACGGAGACACAGGCGCAGATGCAGTAGGGACCCGTTGCAAGGATTCTTTTTAGATTAAGACCCTGCGTAAAACTTTTTTACTGTCCCTTGTTGATACACATCCCCTGGTTTCTTGATATAATGAAGGAGGAGGCTGGCGTTTTGGCATCGGCCGCGTTAGAATTTTTTTGCGTGTACCTGGACACCAGGGGCTTAGGGCATTGTTCTGCCCATTTTCATAAAGACCAAATACCTTAGGGAGTGTTCGGCGTCTCGAGTTAGGCCTTATATGCATCAGCTCTGAATCATGTCTTTGGTCAAATGTTGGGTTTTCCCGGCTCCTGTGTTTTGCTGCCTTACGTTTCGTTCTACCGGCTAACGCGGCACCAGGAGAACTACTACGATTATGCCCTAGTTCGGCCTGGTGAGCACCTCAGTAGAGAAAACCGAAAACTGATTGTCATGATATAGCGTGAGACTGGTCAACCACTCGATGACCCACCGGAATGTTTAGAATTCCTCCGCATTAACGAAGGACCGTTTCCTGGCCAGGCACATACGCGCCCCGAATTCGGGAGAGCGCGGTGCCCCTAGGGGCTATATAGTAGCCCCACCATCGAACTCTTATGGCTAAGTGAAAGTGATAAAGCATTATAGTCCGGTTACCTAGTTTGCTACGCTATCACCTCCTTTACATGACCAAGATGTTGGATTAAGTGTGAAAATGCGCCTTTTTTGCAAACACCCCCGCACTATACATTAACGGCCGCACAGGAGGTGCTTTAATACTTGAACGCACACGTATAAAAAGCCCTTATATTATATTGAAACATTGTTTCACAAATCATACATGTCATTAGAACATAATATCCTTCGAGCACTGCGTCTCTATTAAACGAGCGCCCTGTAGGACTTCCTCAAAAGAGTGATCGGTAGGTACTCGGCTTCTGTCCGAATCCTGGGATGCAACATCGGTGGCCTTCATCTCCGCCCAGTATGTTTTGACACGGGCAAGAGCCATCCACGCACCCTCTATGCATGCTGACCGCTTCATTGCACCAATATGCGGCACCGCACCAAGGAGCTGCTACACCAAGCCAAAATAACTCTTCGGCTCGGGCCTATTCGGCCACAAAGGAGTCATGACATCCTTCATGGCAAGTCCGGACAACCTATTCAGCTCAGCCCATTCGGCCAAATGATCGGTCAATGGAAGCGGACGCTCTGGACTATGGAACTGCGACCAAAAAAGCTCTTCCATTCCGTGATCCTTTTGGCCTCGGAAGTGTTTGGCCGCGTCTACGGCACTCGCCGCCAAGTCCAGATAAGCATCCTCCGCACCCCACAGTTGGCTCAACTGAGCATACTTGAGCTCCTCTTTCGTAGCTCTCATCGTAGAGCGAGCATCCTTGGCCTCGGTAGCGGCCTTTTTCAGGTCCTCTTGTTCCGCTCGACCTTCTTTTTCAAGAAGCTCGCAACGGTCGGTAGCATTCTTCAACTTTACGGCCATCTCGGCCATTTCTTTCTTGCTTCGGCAGTGAGCAGCCTGCTCGGCTCTCAGCTCTTCGCCCGCTTTTAAGGCAGCCACATCACTTTTTCGGGCTTGCTCCTTGGCTCGGGCGAGTTCTGCCCGAAGGTTCTCCATGGCAGCGGCACCATCTGCGTCAAGCATACATGTTGTAAGGCACAAACATTAAGCTACCTTACCGGGTGTCCGCGGAGAAGCTGCATACCTTGTGACTCGTCAAGCTGCTTATTGACAAGTGCGATGTCAGAATTCGCCACGTCAAGTTGCCGCTTTTGTTCGACAAATTCATCAGTCCGACTTGCCACCGGACGCTTCGCCACCTACATAGGAAGAGCGCATATTATACCTGGGATTATGATCCTCGGCGCGCTGTCATTTTTGACAACGCACCAAGTCTGAGGGGCTACTATCTATACAGGGCGCATTCTATATGCAAAACTGTCAGAAGGTACATCATTTTGCGTACCTCAAAACCCGTCAGTAAACTTATGACGGCGTCATGCAATCCACTTTCAGCGGATGAAATCCTTTCAATCACCTTACCCATTAGCGCATGGTGATCTTCCAAGATAGATGCTCGCTCGAGCAGATCTTTCAGCTCCTCCGGCCGTACACCAGATGGTGCCGGACTCGTCCGATGGCCTTTCTTGAAGCCCGGACGCGGAGGGCTTTGAGGGGGCATATGACTGCCTTCGGGCCCCGCCGGATTCGGAGACACCCTCCGCGATGACACCTCAAGGTCATCCTCCTCGCATGACGGTACGGCACGTGGAGGCGTTTCACTCTCCATCATCTCCGGATCAAGATCCCCTGAAGACGAGCTCTGCTGAGAAGGGCTGAGATCCGAAGTACAAGGAAAAATTTCGGTTATCTTCAGAAGTAAAACAGGGATGTCTCTCATTTTAAGAAAATGCCCCTCTTTACTTACGCCTCGCTGGAGGGTTGATCTCCTTGGGGAAATAGTGCGGCCGGGGCATCTCCTAGCGCAGGACCCTCTGGCGAGGATTTCTTCCCCCGCTTCGAGGCCTTGGTCTCCGGATCTTCAGAAGCGGTCCTCTTCTCCCCTTGGAGGGAGGGATTCTCGATCCCTCCTTCCTTGATAAACTCCTTTGCGGAGGCAGTAGCTCCCTTGTTCCCCCCTTCGCCTTCTTCAAAAGGCGCAGCCTCTAGCATCCTGGTTAACACAGGATCCGGCGCGGTCTCAGGGAGGGGGGCCGGACACCAGATCAGTTTTGCTTTCGCAATCCACTCCTGTTCAAGGGACGGCTCTTTTAGAGGCAAGTTTATGATAGATATACGGATAGCATATCCGGGTACAGGACTACTTACTTGAGTATCCGGGCGATTGCAGCTCAGACCTGCGTCCTCGGTCAAGTCCGGACACATTGCTCGTGATCCAAAGAACAGTTGGTACATCTTCACGGGCGTTACGCCCATAAAATGTTGGAGAGCTTGTGGTCCCTCCGGATTGAACTCCCACAGGCGGAAGGGGAGACGTTTGCAAGGCAGGGTGCAACGAATCAGCATGGCCTGTGCTACTACGACCAAATCTCTCTCTCTCTCTCTCTAGAAGGTCTCGAATACGGCCCTGCAACAAGGGCGCGTCCTTGGACGGCCCCCAGTCGAGCCCTTTATTGATCCATGACGCCAACCGCGGCAGAGGACCCAAGCGAAAGGCAGGTGGCGCCACCCATTTGGTGCCCCTGGGAGCTGTGATATAAAACCACTCTTGCTGCCACAGACTGAGCTCCTCTTGAAAAGAGCCCTCGGGCCATGGAGCATCAACATTCTTGCTTATAACAGCCCCTCCGCACTCTGCCTGCTGCCCCTTGATCATCTTTGGTTCCACTTTGAAGGTTTTGAGCCACAACCCAAAGTGAGGGGTAATGCGGAGGAAGGCTTCACATACGACATGAACAATGAGATGTGGAGGATGGACTCCGGATCCAAGTCATGAAATTCCAGCCCATAATAAAACATGAGCCCCCTCACGAAGGGGTCCGTCGGGAAGCCTAACCCCCGAAGGAAGTGAGGCACAAACACCATGCTCTCACCAGGCTTAGGAGTGGGAATAACCTGCCCTTGGGCAGGCAGCCTGTGCAAAATTTTGCCGGTTAGATACTGGGCGTCTCTCAGCTTTAGCACGTCTTCTTCTGTGACGGAGGAAGGCATCCACCGGCCTCGCAGGTCGGAGCCGGACATCCTCGGAGGTCCGAAGCGCCTGAATCTAGAGCTTTGGGTGTTGGAACTCGAGGCGAGGGGCGGATTTGATTGAGATTGAAAGAAAGGAGTGGGCCTTGGTCTCGTTATAAAGAGGTTGAATATCAAGAGCCCTCCCCGTGACCGTTCGGGACTCACCTTCAATAGAGGGGGCATGCCAATGGGCACGACTGGGTTACCCACACCCGTATTGATGAGAATCCTGGAATAAGGGGACACGATCTCTGCTTTGACAAGACGCGCCAAAGAAACCGCCTCACTAAACACGCCGAGGTGGGACAGTAAAAACGATTCCAATAAAGGCTTGGCCGTGGTGTGATGCCACGCCGCAGAATACGTCAGCAGATTGAATTTGTGTAAAGATTATTCTCTCTACGGGGGTATGTGGAACTTATTTTGCAGAGCCGGACACTATCCTTGTGTTCAAATGAAGTATTCGGAGGAGGAACCCGCCTTGCAATGCCGAAGACAATATGCGCGCCGGACTCGTCGTCATTGAAGCCTGGTTCAGGGGCTACTGAGGGAGTCCTGGACTGGGGGGGTGTGTCCGGATAGCTGAACTATCACCGCTGGCCGGACTCCTGGACTATGAAGATACAAGATTGAAGACTTCATCCCGTGTCCGGATGGGACTTTCCTTGGCGTGGAAGGCAAGCTTGGCGATACGGATATGTAGATCTCCTACCATTGTAACCGACTCTGTGTAACCCTAACCCTCTCTGGTGTCTATATAAACCGGAGGGTTTTAGTCCGTAGGACGAACAACAATCATACCATAGGCTAGCTTCTAGGGTTTAGCCTCTTTGATCTCATGGTAGATCTACTCCTGTACTACCGATATCATCAATATTAATCAAGCAGGAGTAGGGTTTTACCTCCATCGAGAGGGCCCGAACCTGGGTAAAAACATCATGTCCCTTGTCTCCTGTTACCATCCGCCTAGACGCACAGTTCGGGACCCCCTACCCGAGATCCGCCGGTTTTGACACCGACAATACTCATTGAAAAAACTTATCAAGCGTCTTGATCTATCTCTATAGATCTTGATGCTCAATATGTAAGCAGCTTCACCGAGGTATTTCTTTGAAAAACTCCTTTCAAACACTCCTTTATGCTTTGCAGAATAATTCTACATTATTTCCGATCAACAATACGTCATTCACATATACTTATCAGAAATGTTGTAGTGCTCCCATTCACTTTCTTGTAAATACAGGCTTCACGGCAAGCTTGTATTAAAACTATATGCTTTGATCAACTTATCAGAGCGTATATTCCAACTCCGAGATGCTTGCACCAGTCCATAGATGGATCACTCGAGCTTGCATATTTTGTTAGCACCTTTAGGATTGACAAAACCTTCTGGTTCTATCATATACAACTCTTCTTTAATAAATCCATTAAGGAATGCAGTTTTATTTATCCATTTGCCAGATTTCATAAAATGCGGTAATTTGCTAACATGATTTGGACAGACTTAAGCATCACTACGAGTAAGGAAATCTCATTGTAGTCAACACCTTGAACTTGTCAAAAACCTTTTTGCGATAATTTGAGCTTTGTAGATAGTAACACTACTATCAGTGTCCGTATTCCTCTTGAAGATCCATTTATTCTCAATGGCTTGCCGATCATCGGGCATGTCAACCAAAGTCCACACTTTGTTCTCATACATGGATCCCATCTCAGATTTCATGGCCTCAAGCCATTTTGTGGAATCTGGGCTCATCATCACTTCCTCATAGTTCATAGGCTTACCATACCACTCTGGTGCGGACTGTACTTTGGAAGACCTACGAGGTTCTGTAGTAACTTAATCTAAATTTTCATGATCATCATCATTAGCTTCCTCACTAATTGGTGTAGCAATCACTAGAACTGATTTCTATGATGAACTACTTTCCAATTCGGGAGAAGGTACAATTACCTTATCAAGCTCTACATTCCTCCCACTCGTTTCTTTCAAGAGAAACTCCTTCTCTGGAAAGGATCCATCTTAGCAACGAATATCTTGCCTTCGGATCTGTGATAGAAGGTGTACCCAACAACTTCCTTTGGGTATTCTATGAAGACGCACTTCTCCGCTTTGGGTTCGAGCTTATTAGGTTGAAACTTTTTCACATAAGCATTGCAACTCCAAACTTTAAGAAACGACAACTTTGGTTTCTTGCCAAACCACAGTTCATAAGCCGCCGTCTCAACGGATTTCGATGGTGCCCTATTTAAAGTGAATGCATCTGTCTCTAATGCATAACCCCAAAATGATAGTGGTAAACCGATAAGAGGCATCATAGGTCACACAATATCTAATAAAGTGCGGTTACGACGTTCGGACACACCATTATGCTGTGGTGTTCCAGGTGGCATGAGTTTGTGAAACTATTCCACATTATTTTAACTGAAGGCCAAACTCGTAACTCAAATATTCATCTCCACGATCAGATCGCAGAAAATTTATTTTCTTGTTACGATGATTTTCCACTTCACTCAGAAATTCTTTGAACCTTTCAACTATTTCAGACTTATGTTTCATCAAGCAGATATACCCATATCTGCTCAAATCATCTGTGAGGGTCAGAAAATAACGATACCTGCCACGAGCCTTAATACTCATTGTTCTACATACATCAGTATGTATTATTTCCAACAAGTCAGTAGATCGTTCCATTGTTCTGGAGAACGGAGTTTTAGTCATCTTGCCCAAAAGGCACGGTTCGCAAGCATCAAATGATTCATAACCAAGTGATTCCGAAAATCCATCTTTATGGAGTTTCTTCATGCGCTTTACACCGATATGACCCAAACGGCAGTGCCACAAATAAGTTGCACCATCATTATTAACTTTGCATCTTTTGGCATCAATATTATGAATATGTGTATCACTACGATCGAGATCCAACAAACTATTTTCATTGGGTGTCTGACCATTGAAGGTTTTATTCATGTAAACAAAACACCAATTATTCTCTAAGTTTAAATGAATAACCGCATTGCAATAAACATGATCATATCATATTCATGCTCAACGCAAACGCCAAATAACAGTTATTTAGGTTTAACATTAATCCCGAAAGTATAGGGAGTGTGTGATGATGATCATATCAATCTTGGAACTACTTCCAACACTCATCGTCACTTCCCCTCAACTAGTCTCTGTTTATTATGTAACTCCTGTTTCGAGTTACTAATCTTAGCAATTGAATAAGTATCCAATACTCAGGGGCTACTATAAGCACTAGTAGGGCACACATAAATAACCTATATATAAAATATACCCTTGTTCACTTTGCCATCCTTCTTATCCACCAAATATTCAAGGTATTTCCGCTTTCAGTGACAATTTCCTTTGCAGTGTAAGCACTCAGTTTCAGGCTTTGGTCCAGCTTTGGGCTTCTTCACGGGAGTGACAACTTGCTTGTCATTCTACTTGAAGTTTCCTTTCTTTCCCTTTGCCCTTTTCTTGAAACTAGTGGTCTTGTCAATCATCCACTGTTGATGCTCTTTCTTGATTTCTACCTTCGTTGATTTCAACATCGCGAAGAGCTCGGGAATCGTTTTCGTCATCCTTTGCATACTATAGATAACTCTATCAATCACTATCTTATTTGGAGGATTAACTCCCATTTGATTCAAGCGATTGTAGTACCCAGACAATCTAAGCATATGCTCAGTAGTTGAGCAATTCCCCTCCATATTTTAGCTATAGAACTTGTTGGAGACTCCATATCTCTCAACTCGGGTATTTGCTTGAAATATTAACTTCAACTCCTGGAATATCTCATATGGCCCATGATGTTCAAAACGTCTTTGAATTCCCGATTCTAAGCCATTAAGCATGGTGCACTAAACTATCAAGTAGTCATCATATTGAGCTAGCCAAACATTCATAACGTCTGCATCTGCTCCTGCAATAGGTCCATCACCTAGCAGTGCATCAAGGACATAATTCTTCTGTGCAGCAATGAGGACAATCCTCAGATCACGGATCCAATCCGCATCATTGCTACTAACATCTTTCAACACAGTTTTCTCTAGGAACATATCAAAATAAACATATGAAAGCAACAACGCGAGCTATTGATCTACAACATAATTTGCAAAATACTACTTGGACTAAGTTCATGATAAATTTAAGTTCAATTAATCATATTACTTAAGAACTCCCACTTAGATAGACATCTCTCTAATCATCTAGGTGATCACATGATCCAAATCAACTAACCCATAACCGATCATCACGTGAAATGCAGTAGTTTTCAACGGTGAACATCACTAGGTTGATCATATCTACTATATGATTCACGCTCGACCTTTCGGTCTTATTGTTCCGAGACCATATCCGCATATGCTAGGCTCGTCAAGTTTAACCTGAGTATTCTGCGTGTGCAAAACTGGCTTGCACTCGTTGTAGATGAGCGTAGAGCTTATCACACCCGATCATCACGTGGTGTCTAGGCATGACGAACTTTGGCAACAGTGCATACTCAGGGAGAACACTTTTATCTTGAAATTTAGTGAGAGATCATCTTATAATGCTACCATCAATCAAAGCAAGATAAGATACATAAAAGATAAACATCACATGCAATCAATATAAGTGATATGATATGGCCATCATCATCTTGTGCTTGAGATCTCCACCTCCGAAGCACCGTCATGATCACCATCTTCATCGGCGCGACACCTTGATCTCCATCCTAGCATCGTTGTCGTCTCGCCAACTATTGCTTCTACGACTATCGCTACCGCTTAGTGATAAAGAAAAGCAATTATAGGGAGATTGCATTGCATACAATAAAGCGACAACCATATGGCTCCTGCCAGTTGCCGATAACTCGGTTACAAAACATGATCATCTCATATAATAAAATATAGCATCATGCCTTGACCATATCACATCACAACATGCCCTGCAAAAACAAGTTAGACGTCCTCTACTTTGTTGTTGCAAATTTTACGTGGCTGCTATGGACTGAGCAAGAACCGTTCTTACCTACGCATCAAAACCACAACGATAGTTCGTCAAGTTAGCGTTGTTTTAACCTTCTCAAGGACCAGGCATAGAGACACTCGGTTCAACTAAAGTTGGAGAAACTGACACCCGCCAGCCACCTGTGTGAAAAGCACGTCGGTAGAACCAGTCTCGCGTAAGCGTACGCGTAATGTCGGTCCGGGCCGCTTTATCCAACAATACCGCCGAACCAAAGTATGACATGCTGGTAAGCAGTACGACTTGTATCGCCCACAACTCACTTGTGTTCTACTCGCGCATATAACATCTCTCTACGCACATGGCTAAGAGATCCAAGGGATCAATTGTTGTGTCTAGAGGTGCCCCCTGCCCCCGTATATAAAGGATCAAGGGACGAGGCGGCCGGCCTAGGAGGAGGGCGCGCCAAGTGTGGGGAGTCCTACTAGGACTCCCAAGTCCTAGTAGGATTCCCCTTTCCTTTCCGGAATAGGAGAGAAGGAAAGAGCGGGAGAGGGAGAAGGAAAAGGGGGTTGCACCCCTTGTCCAATTCAGACCAGAGGGGGGGCGCACGCCTCCTTCCTTTTGTCCTCTCTCCTCTATTTTCGTATGGCCCAATAAGGCCCATATACTCCCCGACGAATTCTCGTAACTCTCCGGTACTCCGAAAAATACCCGAATCACTCGGAACCTTTCCGAAGTCCAAATATAGTCGTCCAATATATCGATCTTTACATCTCGACCATTTCGAGACTCCTCGTCATATCCCCGATCTCATCCGGGACTCCGGACTACCTTCGGTACATCAAAACACATAAACTCATAATATAACCGTCATGGAACTTTAAGCGTGCGGACCCTACGGGTTCGAGAACTATGTAGACATGACCGAGACACATCTCCAGTCAATAACAAATAGCGGAACTTGGATGCTCATATTAGCTCCCACATATTCTACGAAGATCTTTATCGGTCAAACCGCATAACAACATACGTTGTTCCCGTCATCGTAATGTTACTTGCCCGAGATTCGATCGTCGGTATCTCAATACCTAGTTCAATCTCGTTACCGGCAAATCTCTTTACTCGTTATGTAATGCATCATCCTGTAACTAACTCATTAGTTACATTGCTTCCAAGGCTTATAGTGATGTGCATTACCAAGAGGGCCTAGAGATACCTCTCCGACAATCGGAATGACAAATCCTAATCTCGAAATACATCGACTCAACAAGTATCTTCGGAGACACTTGTAGAGCACCTTTATAATCACCCAGTTATGTTGTGACATTTGGTAGCACACAAAGTGTTCCTCCGATAAGCGGGAGTTACATAATCTCATAGTCATAGGAACATGTATAAGTAATGAAGAAAGCAATAGCAACATACTAAACGATCAAGTGCTAAGCTAACGAAATGGGTCAAGTCAATCACGTCATTCTTCTAATTATGTGATCCCACTGATCAAATGATAACTCATATCCATGGTTAGGAAACTCAACCATCTTTGATCAATGAGCTATTCAAGTAGAGGCATACTAGTGACACCATGTTTGTCTATGTATTCACAAATGTATTGTGTTTCCGGTTAATACAATTCTAGATGAATAATAAACATTTATCATGAAATAAGTAAATAAATAATAACTTTATTATTGCCTCTAGGGCATATTTCCTTCAGTGTGGTACATACTACATTAACTGTAAAATCTTCGTAGGAGATTGGCATTCCATGGGCGTTCTGACTCCTTGCCGGAATCATCTCTCTTGCGTGCCTTGGGCTTCTATGCATCGATCAGTTAGTAGGAGTCGTTTCCCAAGGCCTTGCTGATGACGAAGGGGCCTTCCCAAGGAGCTAAGAGCTTGTGCTGGCCGGCTGTTCGCTAGATCAGCCGGAGCACAAGGTCACCCTCTTAGAAGGATCTTGGCTTGACCTTCCGACTGTGGTAACGACGCAAACCCTGCTGGTAGATGGCGGACCGGCTGAGTGCTAACAGCTGTCCCTCTTCCAGCAGGTCCACGCTGTCTTCTCACGCTTCCTTTGCCTCCGCTTCCATGTACATGGTGACTAGAGGTGAGTCGAACTCGATGTCAGTTGGGGTGACAACCTCGGCACCATACACAAGGAAGAAAGGAGTGAAGCCGGTTGATTTGTTAGGGGTGGTACACAAGCTCCAGAGGACGGCCGGCAGCTCCTCGAGCCAGCTGCCGGCCGAACGCTCCAGTGGCTCAACCAGTCGGGGCTTGCTACCGGACAGGATGAGGCCGTTTTCTCGCTCAACTTGGCCGTTTGACTGCGGATGGTCAACGAACGCTAAGTCCAGTCGGATGCCATGCGTCGCATAGAAACGGGACAATGCTCCTTTGGCAAAATTCGTGTCGTTGTCGGTGATGATGCTATGTGGCATGCCATACCGGGTGGTGATGTCTGCGATGAATGTCACAACAGTCGGCCCATTCAACTTCTTGATTGGCTTTGCTTCAATCCACTTGGTGAATTTGTCTATGGCGACAAGCAGATGCGTCATGCCGTCGCGTGCCGTCTTGAATAGGCCCACCATATCCAGCCCCCAGACGGCAAAGGGCCAGGTGAGGGGGTGGTCTTGAGTGCGGAAGCCGGTAGGTGTTGCTTGGAGATGAAAACTTGGCACCCTTTGCAGTGTTTGACCAACTTTTTGGCGTACTCCAAAGCAGTGGGCCAGAAGATGCCATGGCGGAAAGCTTTGGCGACGAGTGATATTGAGGCCGCGTGGTGGCCGCACTCGCCTTGATGGATGTCTTTGAGGATTGCAATGCCCTTCTCTGGCTCGACGCAGCTTGTAGGCTCCGGTTCGGTGTTGAACTTGCCTTGCCGAGGTTTCGTCAGTCGGCAGCTCTCTGTTTACCAGAAAGTTGAGGATGGGTTGGGCCCATGATGGAGCTGCGACTTCTTCTATTGCCAACATGGCTACTGTGAGTAGGGCGGCTGGGTTGGAAGGTGGCGGGTTGGAGTCGGCCACTGCCTGTTGTGTCGTTGAAGTCCCCGGGCCGACTGCTATAGTCCCTGATCCGGGTCCTGAAGTCCTTGGGTCGGGTGCGACTGTAGCAGTCCCCGAGTCACCTCCCAAGTCCCCAAGCCGCCTGCTGAATTCCCCGAGCAGCCTGCCGGATTCCCCAAGTCGGATCCGACTGCATCAAGATTAGGCGGCACGAAGATGGAGTCTGATTTTGGAGACGACTTGACAGATGACTTAAGGAGGCGTTGAAGGGAGACGCCGGTTGGTATAGCTTGCCGTGTGGAGCCGATTCGTGCCAGGGCATCTGCTTGCTCATTGTCGGCCCGTGGCACGTGGAGGAACTCGCACCCTTCAAAATATCCGTTGAGCTGCTGAACAAGGAAACGATGGCTCACCATGTTTGCGTCCTTGGCGTCCCAATCACCAGACGATTGTTGAATCACCAAGTCTGAGTCGCCATAGCATAGGATCCGGCGGATGCCGAGTTCTTTGGCTAGCCGGAGCCCATGTATGAGCGCCTCATATTTGGCCACGTTGTTGGAGGCGGCAAAATGAATTTGCAACATGTATCTAAGCTTGTCGCCTTTGGGAGAGGTGAGGATGATGCCCGCTCCCAAACCGGTGCGCATCCTGGATCCGTCAAAGTGCATCCGCCAATGGGTGGAGTTGGGTGCTGGTGGCAGGTACTGGGTCTCGGCCCAGTCGACAAGGAAGTCGGCCAGCACTTGGGACTTGATGGTGGTGCGAGGCTGGTAGAAGATGGTATAAGGAGCCAGTGCAATGGCCCACTTGGCCACTCAGCCAGATGCATCCCGGCTGCCCATGATCTCGGCAAGCGGGGCAGTGCAAACGACCGTGATGGGGTGCTCTTGAAAGTAGGGCTTGAGCTTCTTGGTGGCAAAGTACACACCGTAGCACATCTTATGGTAGTGGGGGTAATTCTGCTTTGAGGTTGACAGTACTTCACTCAGGTAATACACCGGCCTCTGGACCAGCTAAGCTTTGCCTTCTTCGGGGCGCTGAACCATGATGATAGTGCTGACCACCCGGCTGGTTGCGGCAATGTAAAGGAGCATGGGCTCTTTCTCAATCAGCGCCGCCAGGACAGACGGCGTGGTCAACATCTTCTTCAGCTTGTGAAAAGCTTCGTCCGCCTGGTCGTTCCACTCGAAGTGAGTGGATTTCCTCTTGAGTTGATACAGGGGGAGAGCCTTCTCCCCTAGCCGACTGATGAAGCGGTTAAGGGAGGCCAGGCACCCGGTGAACTTTTGGACATCTCAAAGCCGGGTGGGAATCTCCATCCTCTCTATGGCCTTGATGTTCACCGGGTTGCATTCGATGCCGCGTTCAGAGACCAGGAAGCCAAGGAGCTGGCCGGCTGGTACCCTGAACACGCATTTCTCAGGGTTGAGCTTGATTTGAAATCGGTGCAAGTTGTCAAATGTTTCCTTGAGATCTTCCAGCAGGGTGCCGCGCTTCTCCGTCTTCACCATAATATCGTCTGCGTAGATGTGGGCATTTCTGCCGAGTTGCTTGAGGAGGCATTTTTGCATGCAATGCTGAAAAGTGGCACCGGCATTTCTCAAGCCGAATGTCATAGTTAGGTAGCAGAAAGCTCCGAATAGTGTGATGAAGGCGGTGTTCAGGCGGTCAGCTTGATCCAACTTGATCTGATGGTAACCTGAGTAAGCATCCAAGAAACTCAACACCTCGCATCCGGCTGTGGAGTCTATCACTTGGTCAATCTAGGGCAAAGTAAACGGATCTTTGGGGCAAGCTTTGTTGAGGCTGGTATGATCTATACACATGTGCCATTTCTTGTTCTTCTTCAGTACAAGGACTAGGTTGGCAAGCCATTCTGGAAAGAACACCTCCATAATGAAGCCGGCTGCCTGAAGCTGGGATATCTCTTCACCAACAATTCTTCTCTTCTCCTCCGACAGTCGGCGGAGGGGCTGTTTGACTGGTTTTGCATCTGCTCGGACATGTAGCTTGTGCTCGACGAAATCCATCGGAACACCCGGCATGTCCTTGGGGGACCATGCAAAGATATCCCAATTCTCACGAAGGAAATCGACGAGCTTGCTTTCCTATTTGTTGTCTATGTTTGTTCCTAGAACAGCAAACCTCTCCGGGTGCTCTAGGTCCAGAGGTATCTTCTTTGTTTCCTTGGCCGGTTGGAAGGAGCCCTGAGCTTCCGACTCCTTGGGATCGGGCGACAGGTCCGGCTGCTTGCCGGCCATGGCCACAACCTGGTCAAGGATCTTTTTCTCAGCAGCAATCACGAGGGACTCGGCCAGCCGGCTGCTGGCTGCAGCGCAGGCAGAGGATTTCTTGCAGTCTCCGACTATGGTAATGATGCCCTTGGAGCTTGGCATCTTCATATTGAGGTAGGCATAGTGTGGCACATCCATGAACTTGTCCAAGGCAGGTCGGCCAAGCAAGGCGTGGTAAGGGCTCTCTAGATCCACCACCTCAAACCAAACTGCTTCACAGCGGAAGTGATCTTTCTCTCCAAAGAGGACATCTATCTTGATATTGCCGATTGGTGAGCATGATAGGCCAGGTACAATGCCATGGAAGACGGTCCGACTGGGCAAGAGCTGCCTCGTCTTGATATTCAGCTTCTCCATGGTGTCGCGGTACAGGATGTTGATGCTGCTTCCGCCATCAATCAGAACTCGGGAGAAACGAGCAGCTCGCCTCTCTATTGCAAAGGTGGCATCCAACACCAAGGCATAAGAACCAGGAGAAGGCATCACCTCTGGGTGATCATCCCGGCTCCAGCTGATGGGCTTTCTAGACTAATGCATGAATTCTGGATCTTTGGAGGCGACTGCATTGACTTCTTGGTGTTGTCGGCGCCGGCTGCGCCTGTCTTCAGCTTGGCTTGTAAAACGACGTAGGCTGCATGCTTGTCAGGGAACTCATCCTGAATAGCTCCGACTGCTGGAAGGGCGGCCGGCTGCTGAGGAGCCGGAGGCGGCTAGCCAGCAGGCAGAGGAGGCAGCAGTCCTTTGCCCTTGGTAATTAGGGTGAGCCAATGGCACTTCTGGGTTATGTGGTTGGACGGCTTCGCGCCGCTATGGAACTTGGAGGGGGCGTTGAGGGTTTGCTCGTAGGAGAAAGCCGGCTACCAAGCCGGCCTGCCGCCTTTCGGACGCTTGGGCATGGCTGCCCTTCAGGCTGATCTTCCTTGACCGTCGCCACTTGCCGACTGGTGGAAGTCGGCATTGAAGCCTTGTGCTTGTGGTCTTTCTGGTGCTGGCGCTGATTGGAGTCGCCAGCTGGCGTTTTTGGAGCCGTATGAAGCACCTTTCCAGAGGCGTCTACTCGGAGCTCGGTCTTCATTGAGGAGTCAGCTGTGGCGTACTTGTCTGCTATGATCAGTAGCTCGTCGAGTGTAGCCGACTCGTCGCAGAGAAGTCGGTGCTGGAGGAGGGTGCCCTCTCGACACCCGGCGGTGAAGTATTCTATTGCTTGCACCTCATGCACCCCTTCACAAGAGTTGCGGAGCTCGGCCCAGCATGTCAGGTAGTCGCGGCTGGACTCGGTCGGGCCTTGGACACAAAGGGAAAGCTGATGTAGCTTGGGTGCCCGCTTGTACGTGCTACTGAAGTTGCGAATGAAGACTTCTATGAAGTCCAGCCAGCCGTTGAAGCTGTAAGGCTTGAGGCTGTTCAACCAGGTGCATGCCGTGCCCTGAAGCATGAGGGGACGTACTTCACGGCAACGCGCCTGTTGCCATTTGTTATGCTAAGTGCAGTGGAGTAGTCTATCAGCTAGTCTTCCGGCTTCACCGAGCCGTTATATTTTGGCGTGTCTCTTGGGAGCGAGAACCCTTTGTGGAAAGGCTCGTCGCGGATGCGGGGGGCAAAACAGGGCGGGCCGACATCGTCTTCTTCTTCTAGCGCGAGGGATCGCACCAGGTGGTCGATCCGATGGCAGGCATCATTCTCGTCGATTCCTTCACGGCGACCCAGCCGACCGCTGAACGTCGGGTGCTCACCAGGCGGTGGGGTGGGATATATTTCCCTGCGGGGCGGAGGAGGAGGTGGGTTTTTGCCTCGTCGCTCCATGGCTCAAGGGCGGCCTTCTGCATCGCGCTTGATGGTGAGGCGCGTCCGACTGCGGCTAGCAGTCGGCTCCTTGTCTTTTCGCTCGCAGGCACCGCCTGCAGTCGGCGTCCGGGAGGTCACGCCGTGCTCTCGGCGTGGGGGAGGACTCTTGGTGTGGGCGCCAGCTTCATGCCGTTGTGTGGCCGTGTCAATGAGCTGCTGGACGCCTATGGTCATGGAGTGAAGCTCGTCGCCTTCCAGCCCCTCCAGCTCATCTACTGCCGCCTGGGCGGCACGCAGGTTCTCGAGTGGCGTGGCATAGACTGGGCGGTCAACACCCAGCATGCTGGCGATGGCCATGCCGCGCTTCTTGATAGCGCCAATACGACTGGGTTCTCTAGCAGTCGGCATGCCAGGGGCGACACGATCAACCTCGCGTTGATAAGCCTTAGTGAGGCGTCTCATGGAGGCTATATTCTAGCCGTTCTCGAGGAGGGCAAGGCGATGGGCCTCCAGCGTATCGGCGTTGGTGTCAGCCGGAATGGGGGCGGACAGATCATGCAGCGCCATCTGCAAAGTGTCGTGGACGTTTCCGCCGGAGGCGGCGCCATGACTAATGACCAACACCTCAGTAATTGTGATGCCGCCACTGTCGGCACAAGGAAGAGGGTCGTCGAGCATCAGGTCGGTGGAGCCGATCTACTCCAGGTTGGAGGTGAGCTCCTTGGCGATGTCGAGCTTGCCAAGGAAGTCGACGAGGCATCTCTCGGAGATGGTTGCACCCGCGCCTGGCGCGGGCTCGTCGGAGAGGCGGACCTCACCGAGAAGATTGGCGAGACAGCTCGCTGCACAGGCGTCGTCGACGCCATGCAGCACGTCGGGGCAAGCGCCATCGGGCATGCCAGGCTGGCTATGCTCGCTAGGACGGAAGAGGGTTCTCGTCCAGAGTAGGTCTCTGGACGACGGTGCACCCAGCCCAACGGTGGGCGCCAAATGTCGGGTGGTAGGTGCGACATATGCCAACGGGTGGCTAATCATTATGGGAGCCAGTAAGACATCGCCTGTGCCTGGAAACGGGATAAGGCGAAGACATGCACGCCGGCGAATCTTACCCAGGTTCGGGGCTATCCTAGGAGATAATACCCCTAGTCCTTCTTTGCGGGGTCTCCGCATGATCACTAGATCGACAAGTAGCTACAAGATGCTCCTTGAACTGTTTAGCTAGAGGAAGAAGAAGGGCAAGGCTACCTTTCCTCTTCTCTCTATGTTGTGCGTAAAACTCTAAGAGATCAACCCTTTGCATGGGTGCCCTGGGGGATTTATATAGGCCTACCCCCTAGGGGTACAATGGTAGTCCGGCTGGATGTGGATCCAGACCGTTAGTGTCTATGGTCGCCGGCTTCTCCGCCGGCCGCTGGGGCCCGCCGACTGGTGGGCCCCGCCGGCTACCGGCCTCTTGGCGGATAGGCTGGGCCCACCGCCCGGGGGTCTTGTCGGCTGCTAGTTACTGTGGCCTTACTCTTGGTGATGATGGCTTTGTCGGGGTAAGCATGGCTACAGTACTACCGCCTGGCGGGCATTCATTGTAGCCTTAGCCCGTCTCATCTGCTTAATGGTGCAAAAACTTCTACAGCGAGGGCAAGCGGGCTGCTGGGAGCCGGCTTCCCCCCATGCCGACTGGTCGAGTCCAGCCGCCCCCTGGTGGCTCTCTGGCAGGAGGGGCCCGTCGCTTGCGGGCCATACTAACAACCTCTCGTGGGCGACGTCATGGTCAACGTGGCAACAGTGCAGCGCCAAACATGGAATGGACGCCCAGTACGGCACACTGTGCCCATGCTTGCTCCGGGATTCGGGGGTGACAAGCTTTATTGTAGCCACACCCCGTCTCATCGCCGTCATGTGGGTGCAAACTTTGATGGTATAGGTCAGGCCGCCTGCTAGGAGCCGGCCACCCTGGTGGCGCCTGCCAGGAGTCGGCCTACTTTGAGAGAGCTTATTGAGCCTCACCGCCTTTGAGCAGCTGGCCAATGGGACAGTCGGCCAGGAGAAGGCGGCCATGCGTCTTGGATGTTCGAGGGCCCAGTTGGCCCGATGTTTTTTGAAGAGCCAGGGGGAGCCGGTTAGGCTACCCGTGGTCATTTACTCCAACACTTAAATAAATTTTTGAGATCAAAAAAAGAATCACCACAATCATGATCATTGCGACAAGTAGTAGACATAGCAAAATTAGCATCCCCAATCTTAGGGTTTTGCATATCATTAACACAATTGGCATTAATAGAATATATAATAACATCATTGCACTCCTGCTTTTCAGTCAAGGAGCTATCGTGAGTCACTTCATAAATTTCTGATTTCAACACTTTATCACAATTTCCAGATCCATGAATTTCAAGCAAAACCTCGTAAAGATAATCTAGTGCACACAACTCGATAGCAATTGGTCCATCATAATTGAATATTTTAAAAATGTTAATAAGTGGACGAGGATCCATAAACTCTTTGGTTTCCGATTTTCAATAAATACACAATTATTCCAACCAAACAAGCAAACCAGCCAAGTAAGACATAAAGGCAAACGAAGATACGAATGAAAGAAGAGCGAATAAAAAGGCAAATCTTTTCGAAAATCGTTTAGAAGTGGGGGAGAGGAAAACGAGAGGCAAATAACGAATAATGTATTGCAACAGACGAGAGTTTTATGATGGGTAGTTGGTATGTCTTGACTTGGTGTAGATCTCCCCGGCGACGGCGCCAGATATTCTTCCCGCTACTTCTTGAGGTTGCATTGGTTTTTCCGTTGAAGAGGAAAGGGTGGTGCAGCAAAGTAGAGATAAGTATTTCCCTCAATTAGAGAACCAAGGTATCAGTCCAGGAGGAGACAACGCACAAATCAACAATACGTGCACAAACAATCAAACACTTGCACCCAACGCGATAAATGGGTTGTCAATCCCTTCACGGTCACTTGCAAAAGTGAGATCTGATAGAGATAGATAAAACTAGACAAAAGATAAAGTAAATATATTTTTGGTTTTTTGTTGTTTATAGATTTGAAAGTAAAAGATTGCAAAATAGTAGATCGGAAACTTATATGATGGAAAATAGACTCGGGGGCCATAGGTTTCACTAGAGGCTTCTCTCAAGATAGCAAATAATACGGTGGGTGAACAAATTACTATCGAGCAATTGATAGAAAAGCGCAAAGTTATGACGATATCTAAGGCAATGATTATGAAATATAGGCATCACGTTCGTGTCAAGTAGACCGACTCCTGCCTGCATCTACTACTATTACTCCACACATCGACCGACTCCTGCCTGCATCTAGAGTATTATGTTCATGAAGAACAGAGTAATGCATTAAGTAAGATGAAATGATGCAGAGGAATAAACTCAAGCAATATGATGTAAAACCCATCTTTTTATCCTTGATGGCAACAATACAATACGTGCCTCGCTGCCCCTTCTGTCACTGGGAGAGGACACCGCAAGATTGAACCCAAAGCTAAGCACTTCTCCCATTGCAATAAAAACTAGTCTAGTTGGCCAAACTAAACTGATAGTTTGAAGAGAATTACAAAGATATCAAATCATGCATAAAAGAATTCAAAGAAGATTCAAATAATATTCATAGATAAGCTGATCATAAATCCACAATTCATCGGATCTTGACAAACACACTGCAAAAGAAGATTACTTCAGATAGATCTCCAAGAACATCGAGGAGAACATGGTATTGAGAATCAAATAGAGAGAGAAGAAGCCATCTAGCTACTAGTTATGGACCCATAGGTCTGAGGTAAACTACTCAGGCTTCATCGGAAGGACAATAGTTGATGTATAAGCCTTCCGTGATCGAATCCCCCTCCGGCAGGATGCCAGAAAAGGCCCCAAGATGGGATCTCATGGGAACATAAGGTTGCGGCGGCGGAAAAGTGTTTTCGTGGATCCTTCTGGTAGTTTGGGAATATATGAGAATATATAGGAGGAAGATTTAGGTCAGGCGGTCACCGAGGGGCCCACAAGGTAGGGCAGCGCGCCCTACCCCCCTAGGCACGCCCTCCACCCTTGTGGCTGTCTCGTGGCTCTTCTGACTTGCACTCCAAGTCTCATGGATGTCTTCTGGTCCAAGAAAAATCATTGTGAAGGTTTTATTTCGTTTGGACTCCGTTTGGTATTCCTTTTCTTTGAAGATCAAAAACAAGGAAAAAACAGAAACTGGCACTAGGCTCTAAGTTAGTCCAAAAAATAATATAAAATAACATATTAATGCATATAAAACATCCAAAACAGATAATATAATAGCGTGGAACAATAAAAAATTATAGATATGTTGGAGACGTATCACATCACGGAAGTGTTTTTTTGTAGTGATATATTACGCGTCATGAACCTTGCTCCATGTGGGAACTTAATGGTTTCTAAGGCAGTTGCCACATAAAACTTGTGCATTGGGTATTGCAACATCACAACCACACCTCCATACATATGTTTGGCCCACATGCAAGCCGTGGTTGTCTTCTGCCACTCACTCATGCAGTTATTTGCGATGCTTCCATCTGTTGGCCCGCTTGGTCCATCACTTTGACCGATAGTGAGAGACGTGAATTTGACTTAGGAGGGGATTAATTTTTGGTTTGTGTTATGGTATAGGTCATGCTGAGATTACATAGTATAGTTTGAGCGCATGTGTATGCATGAATCCCTCCCACCAGGACAAAGTGGGGAGGGGGAGCACATGACATGTCATGAACCTCGCTTTTTGTGGGGATTGTACGGTTTCCAAGGCAGGTGCCACATCAATTTTGTGCATTGGATATTCAAACATGCATGGATCACACACCTCCATACATATGTTTGGGACGCATGCAGGTAGTGGTTGTCTTCGGACACTCTCCCTCGCATTGTTATTGGTGGCAAGCTTATTCCTGGCCCCGTGTGGATGTCCATCACTTCGATTGACAACGAGAGAGGTTACCAAGGTGGATTCTTCTTCTTTGGTTCATGTTACGGTATATAGGTCATGGTGAGATTCCAGACCTTAGTTTGAGCACACACATACGCATGTATCCCTCTCACCAGCTAGAAGTGGGGTGACAGACATACTACACATCGTGAACCCTCGCACCGTGTGGGGACTTTCTGGTTCGAAAGCACGGTGCCACATCAAAGTTGTGCATTGGGTATTCAAACACCCACAAAACACTCCATACATATCTTTGGGCCACATGCAAGCGGTGGTTGTCTTTAGGCACTCCCTCGCGTGGTTATCGGTGATATGCTAGCCCATTTGTGGGGCCGCATGGACGTTCATCAGTTTGACCAACAACAAGAGGTTATACGATCAAGGTGGATTTTCTTGGTCCATGTTACAGTACATCTTGGTGAGATGCCCTCTTCCACCGACTCAAAGTGTGTGTGTATGGGGGGGCACTACTTCGCACTTCCTGAACCTCAGTGGGGTCAAGATCACTACTACAGGATGTCGCTAACGCGACACTACGATTAGAGACCCTTTGAGAAACTGTGTGCGAAGCAATAATCGCAAACGGTGGTGTCAAAGAACCGTCAAAAATGCCTAAAACTTTTGCGATGACGGATGCATCAAATACGGTTGAGATTTTAGTTGCGTGTGCGATGCAGGGCATACGGTTTAGTTCAATTAACTGTTTGCAATGAGGAGGAACAAAAGAAATGGCAGCCAGATGAAGGCGTGTGCGATACACAACATACGGTTCACTCGGATGAACTGTTTGTGATGAGGAGGAACAACAGAAACGAACAACTAGATAAAGGTGTGTGCGATTGAGGGCATATGCTTCAGAAGGATTAACTGTTTGCGATTAGGCAATAGAACAGAAACGGTGAGCCAGATCAAAGGTGTGTGTGCGATTTATGGCATACACTTCACACGGATGAACTGTTTGTGATTAGCCACAACAAACAGAAACAGTTAGACAGATCAACGTGTGTGCGCTAGACGGGCACACATTCTAATTAAAAGAAGCGTGCATGATGGTAATAATGAGCGTGCATAGTTCTTGGAACAAGACATGTGCTGACATTGCCAATTGCGGTGCACCAAACGCCATGTACGAGACCAAGAAAGCGTGCCCATGTTACATATCTGGGAATAGTGCCACACTTCAAAATTATAGAACCGTTAATAAATTTTGAGCCTGCGTTCCGTCACCTTCCAAATTGCAAACCTGTTCACACCGATCAAAACCTAAACGGTTTCCCACTTAGGATTGCATTAGTACTCGGTTATAAATATTGTACTATGTCAAGATGATTGCACATTCCTTCCTCACCTCCTCATCCATGAAAGCAAACAAGTCATTCAACATCGTTCTCTTGCGTCTGCCATTGCTAGATTGAGTTCTCGGTCAAGAGATTACCACCACGGAGAGGGGAGCATGGAAGCGGAAGCACGAGAGATGTCCCGCTTAGCCGCGAAAGTAGCCGACATGTCCTGCCGCGCCGCCGAAGCAGCACGGAGGTATCGCCGCGCCGCCGAAGCAGCATGGAGGTCCTACTACACCGTCGATGTAGCAGACTGGTCCGGTCGCGCCACGGAAGTAGCAAAGATGTCTTGCCATGCCGTGAATGCAGCAGAGATGTCCTCCCGCACTGCGGCGGCCTAGGAAAATCTCTCGCAGGCAGGCCACGACTCTTATAAGTGCATGCATGTGATCGTCCATAGTCAGATGGATCAGATCTCTGGCTGGATGAAGCTACAAGATGAGTTGAATGCCTCGTTTGAACAACTCCGGGCCGACCGCGTCCTGTTGAGGGCGAAGATCGCCGGAAGGGCAAAGAAGTCGGAGGAGACTGCTGCCTTGTTGACGTGGACGGGCGTCATTGTTAAGAAACTTATGGATGAGAATGCCATGCTCCGCATCAATTGTGAAAGGATGGTGGAGGAATCCACGGTTGCTTCCGAGCAGCGTATTAAGGACATGAAACATATGAAAGAGATCATCACCGCTCGCGGCGAGTGTCGGTGTCAAAACTAGCGGATCTCGGCTAGGGGGCCCCGAATTGTGCATCTAAGGCTATTGGTAACAGGAGGCGGGGGACATAATGTTTACCTAGGTTCAGACCCTCTCTATGGAGGTAATACCCTACTTCCTACTTGATTGATCTTGATGAATGTGAGTATTACAAGAGTTGATGTACCACGAGATCGTAATGGCTAAAACCCTAGAAGTATAGCCTATGATTATGATTGTTGTTGTCTCTACGGACTAAACCCTCCGGTTTATATAGACACAAGAGGGGGCTAGGGTTACACAAAGTCGGCTACAGATAAAGGAATCTACATATCCGAATCGCCAAGCTTGCCTTCCACGCAAAGGAGAATCCCATCCGGACACGGGAAGAAGTCTTCTATCTTGTATCTTCATAGCCCAACAGTCCGGTCCATGTATATAGTCCGGCTGTCTGAGGACCCCTTAGTCCAGGACTCCCTCGGTAGCCCCTGAACCAGGCTTCAATGACGACGAGTCCAGCACACAGATTGTCTTCGGCATTGCAAGGCGGGTTCCTTCTCCGAATACTTCAAAGTAGATTTTGAACACAAGAATCATGTGCGGCTCTGCAAAACAAGTTCCATACACAACCATAGAGAGTGTAATATTTCATGAATCCAATCCGCTGACAACTTTTCGTAGCGTGACATCACGCCACTGCCTGGTCATTATTCGAACCATTCTTTAGCCTGCTGCTCCGTATTTCGAGGTGCGCTTTTATTGGCACGTCTTGTCAAAGAAGAGATCGTGTCCCCTTATCATGGGATTCTCATCAATACGGGCATGGGTAACCCAACCGTGTCATATGCACGACCCTTTGGGAATAGGCGAGTATTAAGGCGAGTGGGGAGGCGCATGACTTTTACTGCCTTTATAAAGGGATAAGGATTCACCCTCTTTCACCCACGCCTTCTCCTTCCTATGCACATCCATTCTCGAGCCCCAGTGCCCAAGATCTCGCCTTCTCCGCCAAAAAAGAACTCCAACCTTGTTCGGATCCGGAGCAGGAGGCAAGTGGATGGCCTCCTCCGTCAAGGAGAAGGATATCACGAAGCTCCGGGACGCCGGGTACTTGGCCACAGAAATCGCTCACCCACTTTCGGCCAAGGGACAGATCGTCCCCACCCCGGAGCCCCAGGATAGGGTGGTGTTCCTCTCACACTTCATCCGCGGGCTGGGATTCCCTCTCCACCCGTTTGTTCGCGGAATAATGTTCTATTACGGGCTGGACTTCCACGATCTGGCCCCCAACTCCATCCTCAACATCTCGACATGTGAGGCCTTCCTCCGCATCCCGCCTCACTTCGGCCGATGGCTGAAGACCTTCAATGTGAAGCCGAAGGTGGTGAGCGGCCAACAAGAAGAGTGTAGAGGCGCCATGGTGGGCAAGATGCCCAATGTCACCTGGCCCGAAGGCTGCTTCATGGAGACTATCAAAGGGTGGCAGTCGGGATGGTTCTACATCACCGAGCCACGCGGCACCAATTGGGCGACAGCTCCCGCATTCCGGTTCGGAGTCCCGATGCGGCTCACCTCCTGGCAAGAGAAGCGCCTGACCTGGTCTTCTTCTGACAAGCTGACAGTGCTCCAAACGCGTGTTCAGAGCATGATAAACAGGAGAATCAAGCTCGTCAACGTGATTGAGGTGATGCTTGTTCGCCGGATCCTTCCGTGCCAATGTCGGACTTGCTATCTATGGGAGTTCAATCCAGCCAAGCACCAGACGCTATTGGAGCTCTTCGGCACAAAGCACGAAGATATCTAGAAGGTGCTCTTCAAGGCAAACGAGACGCCAGCGCCCACGAACAAGGATCATGGGCATGACTTAACTTACCATGCTAATCCGGTAAGTTCTTTCATGTTTTCAAGGTATGCCCTTTACTTGCACACCCGAGGAAGGCATCTAAGCCTCCCCATCAATTTTTTCAGGACTGGACAGATATGGCGGAGCGGATTAACTGTCCGGCTCTGCTGCGCGAAGGCCCAGAAATCCCGCTTCTGACGAAGATGCTGGTTCCGGCACCTTACCAGGTGATGGAGAAGAAGGACAAGAAGAAGTCCAAGGGGACCATAGGTGGTGTCCGCTGCAAGGGAAATTCAGACGTGACGTCCGAAGACGCCGAGGCGCACTCCTTCGCCGCTGAAGACGACGAGGAAGAGGAGGAGGAAGAAGAAAGCCGCTCCCCCTCTGCAGGGGGGTGGTGGAAGAAGAGGACGGCCTCCACACATCTGGAGGCCGAGGCGTCCAAGAAGGGGAAAGCTTCCCTTCCGAACAGCTCCACAATGGCCACCGACGGCAGCTGGGAGTGGGAGCCCAGAGAGAAGCCCCTGGCCAAATTGTAAGTGTCTGGACACGTTCATTTATCCAGCCTCTTTACTTCATGGTTTTAATGTGCTAAATTATGCATTTGTAGTCTGGCTCGGTCCAACCTCGAGCAGTCTTTAGAGGATTCGCTGGACCCAGCGGTGATGGATAGTGGGACCCTTCCATCGGCCTCCTCTCCCCGGGTCCTGGATGGCACTGAGGCGTCGTCCCAAAGGATCCCCGGCCCGGGAGAGAATGCGGAGGCCTTCAAGGAGGCGCCGGAGGGTGAAGCCTCGGCTGCCGGACACATGGGGGAGCAAACCGCCGTGGATACTGATGAGAGGAGCCCTATCCAATTTGGCCCCGAACCGAATATAGTTCTGGAGACCAATACGGCTCTGGAGTTAGGCCAGCCGACTCTTTCACAAGAAGGCGGCGCGCCTATTCCACCGGTGGCCTCTGTCCAACCAGAGGCACCGGATAATTTGCTGGAAGCGCTGCAAGGCGCTTCCCTTATTGAGGAACACCGTACCCTTATGGGTACGGTGATTGAGAGGGTCCAGTCCACGAAAAGCCGACTGACCAAAGCATGCAGGAGCCTTCTAACAGGCTTAAAGGTAAGCAATGCAACTATAAAAAGAATATCACTGTATAGACAGTAGCCCCTGATACTCTATTCGGTGTTTGGAAGGAAAAGCCGAACAGAGGATCAAATAATTTTCGTAGGAGTCTAACTTAATATGTCTATGTGAATAAGTAGGCATCATTGTTGGCTGCGACCGCGCATACTGCGGAGGTATCCAGATTAAAGCAAAGTCTGGAGCGGGCCGAGGAAGAACTCGGCCAGGTGAAGAAGCAGCTAGAGGACAGTCAAGGTATGCAGTAACCTTGTATATATTCGGAAAGGGTGAATGATTCGTGCTGACTAAAGTCCCATGGTATTTATTAGGGGCAACGAGCGAAGTAGAGGCCCTCAAGAAGGCGCTGGCCGAGGCCGAGGACAAAGTGGCCAAGGAATGGGCCGCACGTGAGAAGCATGAGGCCCGGGTCAGTGAGGTCCAGCAAGAGCTCCAGGACGTCGTTAAGAAGTGTGAGTCCTTGGAGCACGACCTTAAGGAGCAAGAGTCTGAACTTGCCAAGGCCCGCCAGGGCGCAAACGATGCCCGGGCCGAAGCCCAGGGCACCCTCCAGGAAATCCAGGCGGCCAAGAAGATTGCGGTGGGTAAGGCCTTTATTATGCAGAGCGGATATGTGAAGGAAAGGTTCCTTTTACTGACCCGGATTTGGAGTTCTCCAGGGGCGTTTGCGGATCTGCCATGCAGCGTGTCAGATGCTGCGGAATTCTATCAAGCCGAAGAGTGGAGCTCTACGGAGAAGTTGTTTTGGTCGTAATACCTTGCTCCAGGACATCCAGTGCCCTTTAGCGATCAGCTGAAACAGTTGATCGAGCTGCATAGGGCGGACGAACTAGCCATGAAGGATTTGATAATCCAGCTATGGCCTGACGAAGCCATTCCCAGCAGCTACTTCGGACTCGTGAAGCGGCTTGTCAGTGCCTGCCCTCGGCTTGAAGCCATCAAGCGGTCGGTCTGTATCGAAGACGCGCGATTGGCCTTTGTCCGCGCCAATACGCATTGGGCGAAGATGGAAGCCACGAAGCTGATGACTGAGGGACCGCCCACGGGCAAGGAGCACCGCACACCCCAACTGTATTTTGACAGTGTCCTGGAGGGATCCCGCCTTGTGGAGGAGCATTGTGCTAAGGATATCATATTCCCATGAATACACTCATGTTATCCTGTCCTGTACTATGAAACAGATCCGTTTATGTAATATAATGTCTGCTATTTAAAATTTTACCTCCTGTGCGGCCATGTGTTAAATCTGAGAGTTGGCCAGTCGTCGGCTTCTGCCCCCATGTAGGTAGTACGGGGGTGTTTGGGGTAAATCTAAACACTCTTTATGCAAGGTTTTGGTCCTTTAAGGAGGTGTTTAGCGCAATGAACCAGGCAATCAGACTATGCGGCTTAATTACTCTCACTTAGCCATAGGAGTTTCACAAGAAAAATTTGGGCGCATCCCCTGGTGTTCGGATGTCCGAACTTGGGGCGCTATACATGCCTGATCGGATAAAAACCGATTCATCGCATAATGCGTAAAAAATCGCTAAAGATTTGCAACCTCTCGAACAGCTAACCGGCTCTCACTACATCATGACAGTCAATTTTCGGCTTTCTCTACTGAGGTGCTCATCCGGAAGAACCGGGACACAATTGCAGTAGTTCTCCCTTTACTAACCTAGCCGATAAAGCGGAACGTAAGGTAGTAAGCACAGGAGCCGGGCAACCCAACTATTGACCAAAGACATGATTCACAGCCGATGCATATAATGCTATAAGTTCGGGGTGCCGAACTGTACTGTAAAATTGTTCGGACTTTGTTGCCATATTGTGGGGTATGATGAAGTCCCTGGCAAATTAAGGCGTACCACAGTGTACGGGCGCAATTGATAAGAATATAAAGGAAAAAAATCAAGTAATAAGCTGACGCCGCAAATATTGAGCCACAAATTATTTTCCATTGCAATTTAATTAATACGTCAAGGCGTATTTATACAAGTAATGCGATAAGAAAATAAGGCTATTTGACATGCCACGAACAAGGGCGAGCTGCGTGCGGGTTTTCAAAACAGGTATAACGATCGTTAGCAGAGACCACCTGGGGGTTCCCTTGTACGTCAAAGCTTCTTGCCTTCTTGGTGTATCCGTCCCTTGATAGGTCCGATGATTAGGTTATTAGAAAAATCCTCGGAAAGAGAAAAACCTGAAAGAAAAAAGTAAAAGTGAAGGTATGCGGGTCCAGGAGCGGTTGAGCCGCATTATGGACCATTGTCTAGCTGTGCCTCCGTCCTTGCCCATGGTATTTTGAGTGCGTAATTATGTATACGTGGCAAGAATGCTGCTGTTTGGTTGGGACTCGGACGGAGGCCTAATTGCTAGTCGAGCTCTTGACGAACTGGACCGTCCTACTACGGAGTAGTTCGGACTTGTTTGATAGTGTCCGGGAGCTTGGCCGCTGAATTGCGGTTATGCCTGAAAAGGCCGCTCTATACTTCTGCTGCAAGGGCCGCGGTGTGCTCCTCAGTATGGAGGGAGCATTTCGTGTTTCCATTGACTGTTGTAACACCGTGTGGCCCGGGCATCTTGAGCTTGAGGTAAGCATAGTGCGGCACTGCATTGAATCGAGCAAATGCGGTTCGTCCGAGTAGAGCGTGATAGCCTCTACGGAAGGGGACGATAATGAAAATTAAATCTTCACTTCGGAAATTATCCGGGGATCCGAAGACCACTTCCAGTGTGATTGAGCCCGTACAGCTGGCTTGTACACCTGGTATGACACCTTTAAAGGTGGTTTTTGTGGGCTTGATTCTTGAGGGATCGATACCCATTTTGCGCACTGTATCCTGATAGAGCAGGTTCAGGCTACTGCCACCATCCATCAGGACTCGCGTAAGGTGGAATCAATCAATGATTGGGTCGAGGACCAGTGCGGCTGAGCCGCCATGACGGATACTAGTCGGATGGTCCCTGCGATCAAAGGTGATCGGACAGGACGACCAAGGGTTGAACTTTGGGGCGACTGGCTCCATCGCGTAGACGTCCCTGAGTGCACGCTTGCGCTCCCTCTTGGCGATATGGGTGGCGTATATCATGTTTACCATTTTAACTATGGGGAGGGGACTTCTTCTGTCCCCCTGTGTTCAGTGGCCGGGGCTCCTCGTCATCGTCATTGCTTTGCGACCCCTTCTACTTGTTTTCGGCATTTAACTTGCCGTCCTGTTTGAAGACCCAACATTCTTTGTTGGTATGATTGGCTGGTTTATCAGGAGTGACGTGGATTTGACATGGACGATCGAGTATGTGGTCCAAACTGGACGGGCCCGGATTGTTTCTCTTAAATGGCTTCTTCCGCTGACCGGACATAGAGCCACCGAATCCGGTATTGACAACCGTGTCATCGGGGTTGTCACCGTTGCTTCGACGCCTGTGTCTGTTGCGTCGTGGCTTGCCATTGCTGTTTCTGGCCTCAGAATTGCCAGGTTCGCTTGCATGATTATTGCTACGGGCTAGCCAACTATCCTCGCCCGCGCAAAAGCGGGTCATAAGTATCATGAGGGCTGCCATGGACTTCGGCTTTTCTTGGCCGAGGTGTGGGGCGAGCCATTTGTCACGGATGCTATGCTTAAAGGCCGCTAGGGCTTCGGCATCCGGACAGTCGACTATCTGGTTCTCTTTAGTTAAGAACCTGGTCCAGAATTTCTTGGCTGACTCTCTGGGCTGTTGAGCTATGTGACTTAGGTCGTCGGCATCTGGAGGTCGGATATATGTGCCTTGAAAGTTATCAAGAAAGGCATTTTCCAAATCCTCCCAGCTGCCAATGGAGTTTTCGGGTAGACTGTTCAACCAGTGTCGAGCTAGTCCCTTAAGTTTTAACGAGAGGTATTTGATGGCATGAAGATCAGCACTGCGGGCCATATGAATATGGAGAAGAAAATCCTCAATCCATACCGTGGGGTCCGTTGTCCCATCATATGATTCGATGTTCACGGGTTTAAACCCTTCTAGGAAATCGTGTTTCATTACTTCATCAGTGAAGCAGAGTGGGTGTGTGGCGCCTCTATATCGGGCCAAGTCGTGCCGTAGCTCGAATGGAGTTCGTCTGCGGTTTTTGGCCCGGACGTGGTTATATTTGTCATGTTCGGTCTGGTGGCCATCATCGTGCATCGGGGCTAACCCCCGCGATCCGTAGATCGATCTGGTCTGGCCTGCTTTATTTTCCAAGTCATGCCGCAGGTCATATGTATATCCCCGAGCTGTTGTATTTCTGTTTCTACGGTGAGGTAGTGCGGGCTGGTGTTCGGCTTGAGGTGCCGCTTTGTCCCGGCCGCGTGGTGGCTGGTGAGCCGCATTATGCGCTGGTAGGACAGGTTCCAGCGCCTCATCATTGAACTGTGGTAACAGTTTGCACTTCGGGTAGCTTTTGGTTGGGCGCTTGAGGCCATATTCCTCAGCTGCCAGGACATGAGTCCATCTTTCATTGAGCAGATCTTGATCAGCCTGAAGTTGTTGTTGCTTCTGTTTCGGGCTCCTTGCAGTGGCTATTAGCCGACGCTTAAAGCGCTCCTGTTCGACGGGCTCCTCAGGCATGATAAAGTCTTCGTCGCCGAGGCTCACCTCGTCCTTAGAGAGCGGAAGGTAGTTGCTATCCTCCGAGTCTTCATTCGTGGCCTGTTCATCAGGGCTGACTCGCCCATCCTCCCATTTCTCTTGTTCGGAAGTTGGCTCAACGGGGTTTTCATTGTCTTCGGCATCGTCCGGAGTATTGTTTTCTCCTGTGAGGGTGTCGCTGTTTTTACTACGGCGTGGCTTAGAGCAGCGCCGCTAACGTTGGCTCTTTGGCTATATCTTTGGAGGTTTATCCTCGACTGGATTTTCATTGTCGCTGTTGTTTTATTTGGGTGTATCCACCATGTATATGTCATACGAGGAGGTGGCTGTCCAACGCCCTGTAGGCGGTGGTTCCTGCTCTTCTTCGGCATCGTGGTCCATACCGTCGATGTCTTCAGAGTCATAATCAAGCATGTCGGTTAAGTCGTTGACAGTGGCTATAAAGTGGGTGGTGGGTGGGAAACGAAGTTCTTCATCATCCACTTCCCATTCGAGACGGACATAGTTCGACCGAGAGTCTCCTCACAAGGAGAGGGATTTCAATGAGTTTAACACATCGCCAATAGGCGAGTGCGGAAGATTTCTGCGGAGCTGAACTCCAAGATCGGCGCCCAATCAGGTTCGATGGACGCAGATGCACGCGGTCCGGAACCTATGGCCGGGGATGAATCCGAGGCTCCGGTGACACAAGCCCAGCTCAATGTTTGGTCTGTGTGTGGCTCGAATGCCGTTGAGTCTGCGGCTTTCGTGGCGGGGTTGAGCTTCCCGTCCTTGGATGGTGCAGTCTGCTCTGGATCTATGGCCAGAGCGGTTATGGGCGCTATCTCTTGAGCGTGGCCAGATGACAGATTTAGGTCATGTTCATCGTGGCGGTAGGGGACAACCGTCATGGGCTCGAATCCGTCGAAGATCAAGTCTCCATGGATATCGGCCACAAAATTCAGGCTTCCAAATCTGACCTGATGGCCAAGGGCGTAGCTATCGATCTGCTCTAGATGGCCAAGCGAGTTGGCCCGCAGTGCAAAGCCGCCGAATACAAAGATCTGTCTGGGGAGGAAGAACTCTCCCTAGACTGCGTTGTTGTAGACGATTGATGGAGCCATCAAGCCTTCTGGTGAAAACACAGTGGAACTCTCAATGAAAGCACCAATGTCGGTGTCAAAACCGGCGGATCTCGGGTAGGGGGTCCCAAACTATGCGTCTAAGGCTATTGGTAACAGGAGGCGGGGGACACAATGGTTACCCAGGTTCGGGCCCTATCTATGGAGGTAATACCCTACTTCCTGCTTGATAGATCTTGATGAATATGAGTATTACAAGAGTTGATCTACCACGAGATCGTAATGGCTAAAACCCTAGAAGTCTAGCCTATTATTATGATTGTTGTTGTCTCTACGGAGTAAACCCTCCGGTTTATGTAGACATCGGAGGGGGCTAGGGTTACACAAAGTCGGTTACAGAGAAAGAAACCTACATATCTGAATCGCCAAGCTTGCGTTCCACGCAAAGGAGAGTCCCATCCGAACACGGGACGAAGTCTTCTATCTTGTATCTTCGTAGCCCAGTAGTCCGACCCATGTATATAGTCCGGCTATTTGAGGACCCCTTAGCCCAGGACTCCCTCTGCGAGAACTAGTCTCTGCGACCTGCAACGCATCAAGAAAGTAGAGATCAGTGAGCCAGGTCGTTGTATACGTCTTCCTTCTTCTTTTGGCCTTGTGTATTTCGGGTGTAGCTGCATGTGGCGTTTTTAGTTATCTTCCTAGATATGTAAGACAATCATTATCCACTGTCATCGTCCTTATATTCATCATGCTTGCTATAAGTCGCAGTCAATGCTATACAGGTCTGTCAGATCTTACATCAAGATCCATCCAAAGCTATCTTTTCAGATTTTTCACGTTTCTCTCTTAAATCTCAGTCCAGTGAGACATAGACACGCCGTGAAACAGGGGCTCGGGCACCATTAATGGAGATGTTGGGAGGGAGGTGCGCGATGGATAGAGGTCAAAGGGCTCTCCTCCCGATGAGCATGCGCAGGGGTCTGATCGCACGCCTCCCGTACTCGAATAGCTACCCCGCACGGCACCTGCTAGCCAATAAAAAAAGGGATGCGTGGCGGCACGTAATTGGTAAGTAGAACGCCCATTGTTTCAATAATAGTTGTGTTTTCGATTTGTAACGTGACAACACTTGTTCCAAAATGACTATGTTGATTTTTAATGTGTGCGTCTTCGCAAATTGGACAGAAATATTACCATAGCAGGTTGGTGGCAATGTCATGCCACCATGCCAAGCTTCATGATTTTCAGGCGTGTTTTGGAGTTACAGGAATTAAAAAACGAAGTTTCTCAATCTTTTCGGCCGAGCCATGACGCCCAGATGTTTGAATTTCATTCTCATTTCTTGCATGGGACCTAGAAGTTCACCCAAGGACACACATGTGATTTTTAAACCAACTTTGGTGCACTGGAGCATGTGCTTGTAGTTCAAATTTGAATTATGCACATTAAATGCCCAAAAATTCAATTAATGTACAAAAATGGCCAAACGAACCCAGAATAATTCCAAAATTTAGCATGATACTTCTATTTGGTCTAATCTACCTGTGTAAACAAATTAAGGCGGGAGAAGGCAGTACGTGTACGTATGTCATTTCGCACACGGAGGTGACATGTTCCCTCTCGGAACCACAAGCCTTCTTGAGAGAAGCTCTGGTTTGCAAGCAGCTTATACCAAAGCTTGTCCCAATTCGGCCAAAAAAATTACCGCAGCATGTTGGTGCCATGTCATGACACCATGCCAAGTTTCATGATTTTTAGGCGTGTTTTGGATTTACATGAATTAAAAACCAAGTTTTTCAATCTTTCCGGCCGAGCCACGACGCCCAGATGTTTGAATTTGATTCCCATTTCTTGCATGGGACCTAGAAATTCACCCAAGGACACACATGTGATTTTTCAACCAACTTTGGTGCACTGGAGCATGTGCTTGTAGTTCAAATTTGAAATATGCACATTAAATGCCCAGAAACTTAAATAATGTATAAAAAGGCCAATCTAACGTGGAATTAATGTATACAAAAATTAAATACAAGCTTGGAAAACATGACGCCTGGCGTGATGCCATGGTTTGGCCTCACCGTGCCCTGGTAAAATTTTTAGAATGTTTTCCTTATGTCGTCATGCACACCTTTCATAAATCAAACCATCACCGAGGAAGTTCCATGGCTTCGAGGGGGAAATCGCCAACATTGAAGGGGGGTCCAAATTTCCTTTGTCCTTTGTCCATGAGTTTTTTTTCTATGATAAACATACACCCTGCAGATCACCACGTTCAAATTTGACACTTTCCCGTGTTCATTTACCATATTTAGGGGATTATTTGCATTCTCTAGGAATTAAGGCACATAATTCAAATTCTAACACTCGGTGCATGAAAAGGTGCACAAGAACGGTCTAGAAAACCATCCTCGTGCCATTTAGTAAATTCTCATGCCTTTTACAAGGAATGGACAGATATTTTGAGGAAATGTGTGGCAATAGTCAACCATAAACGCGTCGTTTACTAGGTAACAACTACAGAAAATATGAAATAAATGCTTGAAAAACATGATGCCTGGCGTGGTGCCATGGTATGGCCTCACCATTCCCTGGTAAAAATTTGAGAATGTTATCCTTATGTCGTCATGCACGCCTTTCATAAATCGAACCATCACCGAGGAAGTTCCATGGTTTCGAGGGAAAATCGCCAAGACAGAAGGGGGATCCAAATTGCCTTTGTCCTTTGTCCATGAGTTTTTTTCTACAATGAACATACAACCTCCAAATCACCATGTTGAAATTTGACACTTTTCTGTGTTCATTTACCATATTTAGGGGATTATTTGCATTCTCTAGGCATTAATGCACGTAATTCAAATTCGAACAATCGGTGCATGAAAAGTTGCACAAGAACGGTCTAGAAAACCATCCTCGTGCCATTTAGTAAATTCTCGTGCCTTTTACAAGGAATGGACAGATATTTCGAGGAAATGTGTTGCAATATATAGTCATCCATAAACGGATTGTTTACTGGGTATACAAAAAATGAAATAAATGCTTGAAAAACATGACACTTGGCGTGGTGCCATGGTGTGGCCTCACCATGTCGTGGTACAAATTTGAGGATGTTATCCTTATGTCGTCATGCATGCCTTTCATAAATTGAACCATCACCGAGGAAGTTTCATGGTTTCGAGAGGGAAATCACCAAGATTGAAGGGGGACCCAAATTTCCTTTGTCCTTTGCCTATGAGTGTTTTTCTAAGATGTACATATACCCTGCAAATCAGCACGTTCAAATTTGTCACTTTTCTGGGTTCATTTACCATATTAGGGGATTATGTGCATTTTCTAGCCATTAATGCACATAATTCAAGTTCAAACAATCGGTGCATGAAAGGGTGCACAAGAACGGTTTGGAAAACGATGCTCATGCACTATTCTCATGCCTTTTACAAGGAATGGACAGGTATTTCGATGAAATGTGTGGCAATAGTCAACCACAAACATTTGTTTATTGGGTTTTCAACTGTAGAAAAAATGAAATAAATGATTGAAAAACATGACGCCTGGCACGGTGCCATGGTATGCCCTCACCATGCCCTGGTGAAAATTTGAGAAGGTTTGGCTTATGTCGTCATGCACGCCCTTCATAAATCGAACCATCACCGGGTAAGTTCCATGCTTTCGAGAGGGAAATCACCAAGATTGAAGGGGAATCCAAATTTTCTTTGTTTTTTGCCCTGGAGTTTTTTTTTCTACGAAGAACATACACCCTGCAAATGATCGTGTTCAAATTTGGCATTTTTCTGGGCTCATTTACCATAGTTAAGGGATTATGTACATTTTCTAGGCATTTGGCGCATATAAATAAAATCCAGCTACAGCTGCCTGGATGTGATGTGAGGGACGTGGATTGCCGTTCGATCGCGGCGCATCCTACGGTGCACACAGGCGAACCGCATGGCTGGGGTTCCGGCCAATCATAACGCGCAACACACAATAGTCTAAGCGCACACTATTTCCGTAAGTGACCGAGATGAACCGTGTGCGATAATGAATGAGCAAAATTGTAAGGGAAGCCAAATTTCCTTTATCATTTATCGCTGAGCTATTAAAAATCACCACACTATACGACTGCCCGGCCCCTCCGTGCCAGAGCTCTCTCCAAGCGTCATTCATGGCACCACGGTGCACAGTAATCGGTAAGGAAGCGACGGCATCCCACCGTGCCGCGTTCCTTGCCGCCCGCGACTGCACACATGGTAAGGAATCGACGACATCTTGCTGCGCCGAGTTCATCACCGTCGGCGGCCACACAGTTATGTGGGTGGACTTTGAGGCTGGTGAGGGAGTCCTGGATTAGGGGTGTCCGGATAGCCGGATTACCATCATCAGCCGAACTATCATCGGCCGGACTATCATCATCGACCGGACTCCAAGACTATGAAGATACAAGATTGAACACTTCGTCCCATGTCCGGATGGGACTTTCCTTGGCGTGGAAGGCAAGCTTGGCGATACGGATATGTAGATCTCCTACCATTGTAACCGACTCTATGTAACCCTAGCCCTCTCCGGTGTCTATATAAACCGGATGGCTATAGTCCGTAGGACACAACAACAACCATTACAATCATACCATAGGCTAGCTTCTAGGGTTTAGCCTCCTTGATCTCGTGGTAGATCCACTCTTGTAAACATCCACAATATTAATATCAATCAAGCATGACGTAGGGTTTTACCTCCATCAAGAGGGCCCAAACCTGGGTAAAACATCGTGTCCCTTGTCTCCTGTTACCATCCGCCTAGACGCACAGTTCGGGACCCCCTACCCGAGATCCGCCGGTTTTGACACCGACATTGGTGCTTTCATTGAGAGTTCCTCTGTGTCATCACCAATAGGATTGATGGCCTCTTCTATCGACAACGACGCAATCCTGGGTGAGACTTTTCTCCCTGGACAGATCTTCATATTCGGCGGCTTCGCACTGCGGGCCAACTCACTTGGCCATCTGGAGCAGATCGAAAGTTACGCCCCTGGCCGTCAGGTCAGGTTTGGAAGCCTAAACTTCACGGCCAATATCCGCGAGGACTTGATCCTCGATGGATCTGAGCCACAGCCGAGCGTGCCGCGCTGTCACGATGGGCATGACCTAACTCTGCCGCCGGACAGCACCTTGGAGGCCGCACACGAATCCGCTCCGACCCATAGTCTGGAGCCGATCGCTCAGATCTAGGACGGATGGCTGGACACTGCCTCGGGAGCTGCAACTTCTACGTTGATGGAGCCGAACACTTATCTTGTCCCGCATAAAGCCCATGACTCCGAGGTGCCGGACCCCCTACCGGACTCCGAACCTCCTGCGCCCCTGCTAGTCGAATCCGATTGGGCGCCGGTCATGGAATTCACCACTGCGGACACCTTTCAGCACTCACCCTTCGGCGATATCTTAAATTCGCTGAAGCATCTCTCACTATCAGGAGAGCCCTGGCCGAACTACGGCCAGGATGGTCGGGACGCGGACAATGAAGAAATTCAGAGCCCACCCACCACCCACTTCGTAGCCACCGTCGACGATCTAACAGACGTGCTAAACTACGACTCCGAAGACATCAACGGTATGGACGATGCCGGAGACGATCAAGAACCAGCGCCTACGGGGCACTGGAAGGCCACCTCGTCACATGACATACATATGGTGGACACCCCAAAGGGAAGTGATAACGAGGAACAATGGGACGCGGCAGAGGATAATCCCGCCGATAAACAACCAAAACGGCGACGTAGACGCCGCCCTAAGTCCTGCCTCGATCAAAGCAGCATTCCTAACGACCCAGCGATAGAGCAGGGCAAACCAGCGGACGACGAACATACAACCAAGCAACTATCCGAACAGGACGAACCGGATAATCAACCCCTTCACGGAGCAATCAACAGTCCGGACACACCTCCGGAGCATAAGAACCTTCACAAAAGACTCGTCGCCACTGCAAGAAGTTTGAAGAAGGAAAAACGGAAGCTCAAAACAGCGGAAGACATACTCAGAATGAAGTGGAGCAAAGTACTCAAGACCGCAGACAAATATGGGAATGGCCATCAAACAAAGAGCTACCCGAAGCGCAAGTTGCTGCCAGAATTTGACGAGGAAGCCATAGAGCCCTCACAGTCAAAAAATAAAGAAGCCGCCTGGCTGGATAGACGGCCAGATGAAAGGACAAAAGCGACAAGCAGCACCGCACACAAGCCGACTTATGATCCTGGGAAAACGGACGGCCCAACTAGGTCCATCTACGGGCCAAAAAAGAGGGCCCCAGGAAATAACACAACACGACAAGTGTTCGAAGACAGCGGCACACCCAAATACAGGAGCGCCGCACACCCGCTATGTTTTACCGATGAGGTGCTAGATCATGAATTTCCAGCAGGGTTCAAACCCATAAACATAGAGGCATACGACGACACAACAGACCCCGGAGTCTAGATAGAAGATTACATACTACACATACACATGGCCAGAGGAGATGATCTCCACGCCATAAAATACCTACCCCTCAAGCTCAAAGGGCCAGCTCTGCATTGGCTCAAAAGCCTCCCAGAAAACACTGTTGGAAGTTGGGAAGAGCTTGAGGACGCGTTTAGAGCAAATTTTCAAGGGACTTATGTCCGCCCTCCAGATGCAGACGATCTGAGTCATATAACCCAACAGCCCGGAGAGTCAGCGCGTAAATTCTGGAACAGGTTCGTTACAAAAAAGAACCAAATAGTCGACTGTCCGGACGCGGAAGCCTTAGCAGCTTTTAAACACAACGTCCGAGACGAATGGCTCGCCAGACACCTCGGCCAAGAGAAGCCAAGAACATTGGCCGCGCTAACAAGCCTCATGATGCGCTTTTGCGCAGGAGAAGACAGCTGGCTAGCAAGATGCAGCACCAGCGACCCGAGTACATCCGAGATCAGAGATGGAAACGGAAAATCACGGCGCAGGAAAGATCAGCGCCGGAATAAAGAAAAAAGCCCAAAGGGCACGGCGGTCAACGCCAGATTCAAAAGCTCGCGGCCAAACAATAAAACACTGCCTCTTAAGGACAACAGCGATGAGCTATCAAATTTAAACAAAATTTTAGATCGAATATGTCAAATCCATAGTACCTCCGGAAGGCCTGCAAACCATACCAACCGGAATTGTTGGGTTTTTAAACAGTCCGGCAGACTCAACGCCGGACACAAGGGGCTCGATGCGCCAAGCGAGGACGATGACGAACCCCACCAACAGAGCACCGGAAGTCAAAAGACTTCCCCACAAGAAGTCAAAACAGTAAACTCACTTCATGTGATAGTACGGAAAACCAACACGGCACTCGCTTAGACAAGTGTCGCAAGGTCCACCCCAGCGGAACACCGAGATTGGATGTCAAAACCAATCACTTTCGACCATCTGGATTAGTCCAGAAGCATCCGGAACGCAGGATAGACTGCCCTGATATTGGATCCAATAATAGACGGACTGCAATTCACGCAGGTGTTGATGGACGGCGGCAGTGACTTAAACCTGCTATATCCGGACACAATCCGCAAGTTGGGATAGACCCTACTACAATTTGGCATAGCCGCACTTCCTTCAAAGGAGTGGCGCCAGGCCCTTACGCCAGGTGCACAGTTTCATTACTACTAGAAGTTGTGTTTGGGTCACCTGACAACTTCCGACGAGAAAAGCTAACCTTTCATGTCGCCCCATTTAAAAGTAGCTATCAAGCATCACTGGGACAGGAAGCTTTCGTCCGCTTCAATGCACTACCACATTACGCGTCTCTTACGCTTAAAATGCCCGGTCAACGTGGCATCAGTTCATTAAAAGGTCACCTGAGACCTCGGACACGGCTGGACGAGTTCGGAATGAATAAGCTAGGGGCTACCTAGCCGCACACCCCTTCACAAGGGTTTGTACATATAAGCCATAATGAGCTAGCATAGGCTCAACTTTATTAATCTATATTTCAATTTTTTATGCACTTTCTCGCACGATTTCTTTTCAAACTAAGTTCCTCTCTTTTTACAGATGAACAACGTGCACACCCGTCCAGGATACGGCACAACGGAGACACAGGCGCAGAGGGACCCGTTGCAAGGACTCTTTTCAGACTAAGACCCTACGTAAACCTTTCTTACTGTCTCTTGTTGCTATAATCCCCTGGTTTCTCATTATAACCAGAGTGGAGACTGGTGTTTTGGCATCGGCCGCGCCAGAAGAACTTGCCCGTACCTGGACACAAGGGGCTTAGGGCATTGTTTTGCCTGCTAATGTAAAGACCGAACACCTTCGGGAGTGTTCGGCGTCTCGAGTTAGGCCTTATATGCATCAGCTCCGAATCATGTCTTTGGTCAAATGTTGGGTTTGCCCGGCTCCTGTGTTTTGCTGCCTTACGTTCCGTATCATCGGCTAACGCGGCACCAGGAGAACTACTGCGATTGTGCCCCAGTTCGGCTGGGCGAGCACCTCAGTAGAGAAAGCCGAAAACTGACTGTCATGATACAGCGAGAGACTGGTCAACCACTCGATCAACCACGGGAATGTTTAGAATTCCTCCGCTTTGACGAAGGTCCGTTTCCCGGTCAGGCACATACGCGCCCCAAATTCGGAGAGCGCGGTGCCCCCAGGGGCTATGTCGTAGCCCCACCCGCGAACTCCATGGCTAAGTGAAAGTGATAAAGCGTTATAGTCCGGTTGCCTCGTTTGCTACGCTACCACCTCCTTTACAGGACCGAGACGTCGGATTAAGTGTGAAAACATGCTATTTTTTGCGAACACCCCCGCACCTTGTGCGTGGGGGCTAAAGCCGACGACTGCCATCTTTTAGGTTATACACACGTATACATGAATGGCCGCATAGGAGATATTGTATTACTTGAACGCACAAGTATAAAAGGCGCTTACATCATAAATATTGTTTTACATCATAAAAACGTTCATTTGAACGTAACATTTTTTGAGCACTGCGACTCTATTACACAAGCACCACGCAGCACTTCACCAAAATAGTGCTCAGCGGGTAACCGGTTATCATCCGAACCCGGGGTCGCAACAGCGGTGGCATCCATCTCTGTCTAATGTGTCTTCACACGAGCGAGTTCCATCCGCGCACCCTCTATGCAGGCCGACTGCTTCATCGCCTTGATATGCGGCACCGCCCCAAGAAATTGCTGCAATAAGCCAAAGTAACTCTTCGGCTCGGGCCTATCCGGCCGGACATGGGTCACTATATCCTTCATAGCAAGCCCGGACAACCTATTTAGCTCAGCCCACTCGGCCAAACGGTCGGTCAGCGGAAGTGAACGCTCCGGACTATGGAATTGTGACCAAAACAGCTCTTCCATCTTGTGATCCTTCTGGCTTCGCAGAAAAGGCTTGCCAGCTACAATTTCTCCGGCCTGGCGCAGCTCTTCCTTTATAGCCCGCGTTGCAGAGCGGGCATCCTTGGCTTCGGCGGTGGCCCTCTCCAGGTCTTCTTTCCCCGCTAGGCGCTCCTTCCCAAGAGCCTCATTGCGGTCGGTAGCATCTTTTAACTTCACGGCCATTTCGGCCATCTCTTCCCTGCTCCGGCAGTGTGCGGCCCTTTCTGCCGCTAACTCCTCGGCCGCCCTCGAGGCCGCCGCATTACTCCTTCTAGCCTGCTCCTTGGCTTGAGGAAGTTCGGCCCGAAGGCTCTCCACAGCAGCGGCACTATCTGCATCTCACGCACATGTTGTAAGGAGCTGGCTTCGGCCCCCTTACCAAGTGACCGCACAAAAACACTTACCTTGCGACTCATCAAATCGCCTGTTGACTAGCGTGATGTCCGCATCCACAACAGCGAGTTGCCGCTTTAGTTCAGCAACTCCATCAGTCCGGCTGGCCCCCGGACGACCCGCCACCTGCATCGGCACGACGGAAATTTAAACCTGCGATTTTGATCCTCGGCACGCTGTCGATTTCGACAACCTACCGAGTCACAGGGGCTACTATCTATACAGGGCGCATTCTATATGCTAAACTATTAAAAGGTGTGTCATTTTTACGCACCTCAAACCCCGCCAGCAAACTCCTGACGGCATTATGCAACCCGCCTTCGGCGGACGAAATCCTTTCAATCACCATGCTCATGAATGCATGGTGATCTTCTGAGATAGATGCCTTCTCAAGCAGATCCTTCAGCCGTACACCATTTGGCGCCGAACTATCCGGCTTTGCCAAACCAGGGGGCTCCCTCCGTGACGACACTTCAGGCTCGTCCGCCCTATCCGACGGCGCCCCGGACGGAGGCATCTCGCTCTCCATCATCTCCGGACGAAGGTCCCCTGAAGACGAGCTCATTTGCGAAGGACGGAGATCCGAACTACAAGGTAAAAACTTTAGTTATCCTCAGAAGCACAAATAGGGATGTCCCTTATTATAAAACTCCTTTCTTTCTACTTACGGCTCGTTGGAGGGCTGACTCTTTAAGGGAGATTGTGCGGCCGGGGCCTCCCCGGACGCAGGACCCTCTGGCGAAGATTTCTTCCCCCGTTTAGGGGCTTTTGCCCCCGGGTCCTCGGAGGCAGTCCTCTTCTCCCCTTGGAGGGAGGGATTCTCCGTTCCCCCTCTTTCAAGAGCCTCCTTAGGCGAGGCAGTAGCTTTCCTGCTTTCCCCTTCGCCTTCCTCTAGAGGCGCAACCTCAAGCATCCGAACCAGCACGGAATCCGGCGCGGTCTCGGGGAGGAGGGTCGGACACCGTATCAATTTTGCTGCCGCTATCCACTCCTGTTTAGAAGGAAGTTGGTCATAAGGCGAATTATCGAAAGGCAAACAAATGGTATGTCCGGACTTGGAACTACTTACTTGAGTATCCGGGCGATTGCAGCTTAGGCCAGCATCCTCGGTCAATTCTGGACGCGCCTCTTGCGATACGAAGAATAATTTGTACATCTCCAGGGGTGTGATACCCATGAAGTGTTGAAGAAACCGTGGGCCCTCCGGATTGAACTCCCACAGCCGGAGAGGGCGGCGTTTGCAGGGCGGGATACACCTAATCAGCATAACCTGCATTACCACCACCATATCGACCTCCCTCGTTTGGAGATCTCGAATCCGGCCCTGCAGTTGGGGCACGTCCTTTGACGGCCCCCGGTTGAGCCCTTGGTTGACCCACGACATCAACCGTCGTGGAGGTCCCGGACGGAATAAGGGCGGCGGCTTTTGTCTGCGGCCCCTCGGAACGGTGATAGAGAACCACTCTTGCTGCCACGGGCCGAGCTCCTCTTGGAAGGAGCCAGCGGGCCACGGGGCATCGGCCCTCCTACTTATGGCCGCCCCACCGCACTCCGCTTGACACCCCCCGATCATCTTCGGCGCCACATTGAAGGTCTTCAGCCACAGGCCGAAGTGAGGGGCGACGCGGAGGAAGGCTTCGCAGACAACAATAAATGTGGAAATATGGAGGATGGACTCCGGAGCCAAATCGTGGAATTCCAACCCATAGTAAAAAATGAGCCCTCTCACAAAAGGATCCATCGAGAAGCCTAAACCCCGACGGAGGTGGGATACAAAGACGACATACTCGCCGGGCTCGGGGGTGGGCATGGCCTGCCCTTCGGCAGGCAACCTGTGCGAAATCTCATAAGCCAGGTACTTGGCCTCCCGCAGCTTTAGCACGTCCTCCTCACACGGAGGAGGGCATCCACCGGCCCTGAAGGTCAGAACCGGACATCGTTGAAGGTCCGAAGCACTCGAATCTGGAGCTCTAGGTGCTGGAACTTGGAGCGGGGATAGGATTCGATGGAGGATTGAAGAAAAGAAACGAGCCTTGGTCCCGTTATAAAGAGGGAGAATACCAAGAGCCGTCTCCGTGACCGTTTGGGACTCGCCTTCGATAGAGGGGGCGGGGCGACGGGCGCGGTTGGGTTACCCACGTCCGTATTGATGAGAATCCCGGATTAAGGGGAACATGATCTCTGCTTCAACAAGACGTGCCAAGGAAACCGCTTCGCTAAATGCGGTGAGGTGGTAGAGTAAAAAACGATTCAAGTAATGGCTTGGTAGTGGCGTGACGCCATGCCACAAAAAACGTCAGCATATTGAACTTGTGTATATATTATTTTCTCTACGGTGGAATGTGGAATTTATTTTGCAGAGCCGGACACTATCCTGGTATTCACAATCTTCTATCATTCGGAGGAGGAACCCGCCTTGCAATGCCAAGCAATATACGCGCTGGACTTATCGTCATTGAAGCCTGGTTCACGGGCTACTGAGGGAGTCCTGGATTAGGGGGTGTCCGGATAGCCGGACTACCATCATCAGCCGAACTATCATCGGCCGGACTATCATCATCGACCGGACTCCAAGACTATGAAGATACAAGATTGAAGACTTCGTCCCGTGTCCGGATGGGACTTTCCTTGGCGTGGAAGGCAAGCTTGGCGATACGGATATGTAGATCTCCTACCATTGTAACCGACTCTATGTAACCCTAGCCCTCTCCGGTGTCTATATAAACCGGATGGCTATAGTCCGTAGGACACAACAACAACCATTACAATCATACCATAGGCTAGCTTCTAGGGTTTAGCCTCCTTGATCTCGTGGTAGATCCACTCTTGTAAACATCCACAATATTAATATCAATCAAGCAAGACGTAGGGTTTTACCTCCATCAAGAGGGCCCGAACCTGGGTAAAACATCGTGTCCCTTGTCTCCTGTTACCATCCGCCTGGACGCACAGTTCGGGACCCCCTACCCGAGATCCGCCGGTTTTGACACCGACAGCTGGCATGGCCGAATGGGCGGTGGATCTAGAGGTGGCCAAAGCCACACAGGAGGATCGGTAAAGGCAGAAAGCAGTTAAGACAAGAGAGTCCCGCTGTCGGAGTTTTGGACTTGGGGGTATCTAGTCCTGCCTGCCTGGGGCCCACCGCGTGACTCCATCGACGGCCTGGTACGGCCCAGCTTCAACATCAACACCACAAGACCCTCGCGAGGGGCCAAGCCTCATGAGGCAGACGACGCCAAGACCCCCGAATGATTTGGCCTCCTCAGGAGGGCTCATGAGAGGCGGAGAGTTCTATGTAGCTACCTCATGAGGCTCAGCTGACGTGAGCCATGAAGAGCAAGGCCAGGCAGGCGCCAGGCGGGTGCAGAGCGCAGGTTACCTCTTCGGTGCAAAAGAGGCAAGCCACAAGCACGGAGTCCCGAGGAACCAGCCAAAGGTTTCCATTCTGGTGCAACAAGACCAAGAGCGCCAGGACCGCAGGACGGGGGTCACGACCAGAGGCTTTTTGCAGGCGAAGACAACTTTTGTCAGGATAGACTGTACTACTTGTCCCCTTTCAAATCCCGTCGTTGTGGGATCCCTTCCCGCTCATATTTGGGAAGAGGACCAAGGCCACTATATATAGGACCTAGCCACCATCGTAGTAGGGAGATCCATTCTGACCCGAGCATCACACCAGCTCGAGAACACCTCACCTCCTGAGGCTTGTTCATCATTGTACTACTTCATCCATAGACCCTCGAGGCAATCCACCACACTACACTGGATTAGGGTATTACACCACAATGGTGGTCCGAACCAGTATAAATCTCTATGTCTTTGTGTCTCTTTGAGCTTGACGCGCTAGGCTAGGGAGAATTGCGAGTAGGCAGGCTGGGCAGGTTGAGATCTCCGCACGCACCCTAGAGTTCAAACCTCTGATGGGTTGCCGGATCCCTAAATCTGACATTTGGCGCGCTAGGTAGGGGTGCGTCGGATCCTATCTTCCGTTGTTTGATCCGTCACTGCTCCGACATATCCATGGCCAACGTGCGTAGGGCTCGTGCCGAGCGTCGGGCTGCAATCGCCGCCCGCGTTGCTCAAGTGGCTCTAGCGGGTGACGGCTCTGCCCGCTGCACTCCTTCTCCGATGGCCAACGCCGCCACAGGCCCTACCAGCCATGAGCAGCAAGCTTCATCGCCACACCCATCGGTGCGCCGTGACGGCTACACCGCTACTCCGTCACTGACCCCAGCAACTTCGCCATCCCACGCGTGCTGCGGCCAGGTGGACGCGCAGGCCACTCTACTCACGGTGCAGGAGCTCCTTCGTTACCGTCCCGTGGGTGATCTCTCCGAGGAGTGGCTCAAGCAAATCACTGAGCTCATCAGCATCGCGCACGGGGGCTCCAACGGGCTGGCCCGCTCGCTGCCTCAGCAACCACCTGCAGCGGGCGATGTCGTGCACGGGGCTCCTCCTCCGCCTCCGGCCTGAGGCGCCATCATCGAGCCAAGGCGTATGGCTCCACGGCGCGACCAGCAGCGCCCGGCGCCGGCTCGGGACGACATGAGCTGCCAGGTGTTGCAGCGTCCCCAAGGAGAAGCGCGCGTGCTTCCAGCACCCCAACACCAGGCTCGCGAGCCGCCACAGGAGGTGGCGGTGCGCGCGCACCAGGACTACGTTCCACCTCCTCGACGACCTCCGGTGGCCACGGCAGGGTGCCGTGCGTTCACTGCGGATCTCTGCCACGTCATCTGGCCGAGCAAGTTCAAGCCAGACCTGCCTCCATGCTACGATGACACTGCAGACCCCACCGAGTTCCTACAACTCTACGAGCTGAGCATCGAGGCGGCCAACAGCGATGAGAAGATCATGGCACACTGGTTCCTGATGGACCTCAAGGATGGCGCGCATTCTTGGCTCTTGAACCTGACCGAGGGGTCGATTTCTTCCTGGGAGGAGATGTGCAGCCGCTTCATCGCAAACTTCCAGGGCACCCGCGACCGTCCACCTGCCGCGGGCGACCTGCGCCGCGTCAAGCAGCAACCTGGAGAGACCCTGCATAAGTATATCTAGCGCTTCAACAATGTCCGCCTCAAGATTCCAAAGGTGTCTGACGAGGCCATCATCTCCGTGTTCATCGATGTTGTCCGCAATGTCAGGATGAAGGAGGAGCTAGCCATCCACGAGGACCTCTGCACCGCTCTAGAGATGTTCAACATGGAGAACAAGTGTGCAAGGGCTAAGGAGGGACGCCTCTCCCTCCTCGAGCTCCCTGATGCCGACCCAGAAGACAAGAAGACCAAGGCCAAGGACAGAAAGCGCAAGGGGCCAGCAGTGCTAGCGATAGAGCGAGAGACCAAGCGCGGTTGCGACCACCCCGAGTCATCCAAGGGAAAGCAGCCGTTCTGCGCCTTCCACAACGTCTACAACCACAACACCAACGACTGCCAGGAGCTCAGGGCTCTCCGCGCCGGGCGCCTTGGTCGATGCCCTACGGTCACGGTGGTGGCTGAGGCGTGATGTCTACTACGCAACCTTCTTCTTGTAGACATTGCTGGGCCTGCAAGTGCACAGGTTTGTAGGACAGTAGCAAATTTCCCTCAAGTGGACGACCTAAGGTTTATCAATCCATGGGAGGCATAGGATGAAGATGCTCTCTCTCAAACAACCCTGCAACCAAATAACAAAAAGTCTCTTGTGTCCCCAACACACCCAATACAATGGTAAATTGTATAGGTGCACTAGTTCGGCGAAGAGATGGTGATACAAGTGCAATATGGATGGTAGATATAAGTATTTGTAAGCTAAAAATATAAAAACAGCAAGGTAACTAAGGATAAAAGTGAGTGTAAACAGTATTGCAATGATAGGAAACAAGGCCTAGGATTCATACTTTCACTAGTGCAAGTTCTCTCAACAATAAGAACATAGATAGATCATATAACAAGCCCTCAACATGCAACAAAGAGTCACTCCGAAGCCACTAATAGTGGAGAACAAACATAGAGATTATGGTAGGGTACGAAACCACCTCAAAGTTATTCTTTCGGATCAATCTATAGAAGAGTTCGTACTAGAATAACACCTTAAGACACAAATCAACCAAAACCCTAATGTCACCTAGATACTCCATTGTCACCTCAAGTATCCGTGGGCATGATTATACGATATGCATCACACAATCTCAGATTCATCCAACCAACACAAAGTACTTCAAAGAGTGCCCCAAAGTTTCTATCAGAGAGTCAAGAACGTGTGCCAACCCCTATGCATAGGTTGCCAATGTCACGAAACCCGCAAGTTGATCACCAAAACATACATCAAGTGGCACATGATATCCCGTTGTCACCACAGATAATCACGGCACGACATACATCAAGTGTTCTCATAAAAGACTCAATCCGATAAGATAACTTCAAAGGGGAAACTCAATTCATCACAAGAGATTAGAGGGGGAGAAACATCATAAGATCCAAGTACAATAGCAAAGCTCGGGATACAAAAAGATCGTGCCATAGAGGGAACACGAGAGAGAACACGAGAGAGAGAGAGAGAGAGAGATCAAACACATAGCTACTGGTACGTACCCTCAGCCCCGAGGGTGAACTACTCCCTCCTCATCATGGATAGCGCCGGGATGATGAAGATGGCCACCGGTGATGGGTTCCCCCTCCGGCAGGGCACCGGAAAGGGCTCCCGAGAGGTTTTTGGTGGCTACAGAGGCTTACCGCGGCGGAACTCCCGATCTATCTTCTCTTCTGGAAGTTTTAGGGTACGTAGGTTTATATGGGTGCAAGGGGTACGTCGATGGAGCTTCGGGGGCCCCACGAGGCAGGGGGCGCGCCCTAGGGGGGTGGGCGCCCCCACCCTCGTGTCCAGCTCCCGTATCTTCTGACGTAGAGTCCAAGTCTATCCGGTGGCTTTCCTTCCAAAAATAACTTTTTGCAGTTGATTTCGTTCTGTTTTGACTCCGTCTGATATTCCTTTTCCTCGAAACACTGAAATTGGCATAAAACAACAAATCTGGGCTGGGCCTCCGGCTAGTAGGTTAGTCCCAAAAATAATATAAAAGTGGATAATAAAGCCCAATATTGCCCAAAACAGTAGATAATATAGCATGGAGCAATCAAAAATTATAGATACGTTGGAGACGTATCAAGCATCCCCAAGCTTAATTCCTGCTCGTCCTCGAGTAGGTAAATGATAAAAAAGAATTTTTGATGTGGAGTGCTTCTTGGCATAATTTCAATGTAATTCTTCTTACTTGTGATATGAATGTTCAGATCCAAATGAATACAAAATAAAAGTTCATATTGATAAAAGAAATAGTAATACTTCAAGCATACTAATCAAAGTAATCATGTCTTCTCAAAATAGCATGGCAAAAGAAAGTTCATCCCTACAAAATCATATAGTTAGGCTATGCTTCATTTTCGTCACACAAAGATGTTCCCAACTTCTATACCCCTGATGACAAGCCAAGCAATTGTTTCATACTTAAATAATCTCAAACTTTTTCAACCTTCACGCAATACATGAGCGTGAGCCATGGATATAGAATATGATGATGGGGATTGTGTGGAGAAGACAAAAAAAGTAGAAAGTCTCACATTGACGAGGATAATCAACGGGCTATGGAGATGCCCATTAATTGATGTCAACATGAGGAGTAGGGATTGCCATGCAACGAATGTACTAGAGCTATGAATGCTCAACAAAAGAAAACTAGTGGGTGTGCATCCAACTCACTTGCTCATGAAGACCTAGGGCATTTGAGGAAGCCCATCATAGGAATATACAAGCCAAGTTCTATAATGAAAAATTCCCACTAGTATAAAAAGACAACTTATGAGACTCACTACATGAAGAACAAGGTGCTACTTTGAAGCACAATATATGAGACTCACTACATGAAGAACAAGGTGCTACTTTGAAGCACAAGTGTGGAAAAGAGATAGTAGCATTGCCCCTTTCTTTTTCTTTTCCTTTTTTTCTTTGGCCTTTCTTTTTTTGGCCTGTTTTTTGGGAACAATGCTCTAATAATGATGATCATCACACTGCTATTGATTACAACATAAGGATTACAACTCGAAACTTAGAACAAGATATGACTCTATATGAATGCCTCCGGCGGTGTACCGGGATGGTGCAATGAATCAAGAGTGACATGTATGAAAAATAATGCATGGTGGCTTTGCCACAAATACGATGTCAACTTCATGATCATGCAATGGCAATATGACAAAAGTAAAGTATGTCATGATAATTATCGGAATGGTGGAAAGTTGCATGGCAATATATCTCGGAATGGCTATGGAAATGCCATAATAGGTAGGTATGGTGGCTGTTTTGAGGAAGATATAAGGAGGTTTATGTGTGATAGAGCGTATCGTATCACGGGGTTTTGATGCACCGGCAAAGTTTGCACCAACTCTCAAGGTGAGAAAGGGCAATGCACGGCACCGAAGAGGCTAGCAATGGCGGAAAGGTAAAAGTGCGTATAATCCATGGACTCAACATTAGTCAAAAGAACTCATATACTTATTGCAAAAATTTAGAAGTCATCAAAAATCAAGTACTACGCGCATGCTCCTAGGGGGATAGATTGGTAGGAAAAGACCATAGCTTGTCCCCGACCGCCACTCATAAGGATGCACAAGCCAGGTACACTTCATGTTTCAAATTTGTTACACAACTTTAACCATACGTGCATGCTACGGGACTTGCTAACTTCAACACAAGCATTCTTTGAATTCATAATCACCCAACTAGCATGACTTTAATATCACTACCTCCATATCTCAAAACAATTATCAAGTATCAAACTTTTCTTAGTATTCAATACACTCATAAGAAAGTTTCACATATCTTGAATACCAAGTATATTAATATTAAGCAAATTACCATGCTATTAACGACTCTCAAAATAATCTAAGTGAAGTATGAGAGTTCATCTATTTCTTCAAAATAAAACTACCACCATTCTCTAAAAGGTATAAGTGATGCACTAGAGCAAATGACAAACTACTCCGAAAGATATAAGTGAATGTCAATGAGTAGCTAAATAATTATGCAACTATGCGAAGACTCTCTCTCATTTAATAATTTCAGATCTGGATACTTTATTCAAACAGCAAGCAAAGCTAAAGAAAACTACATTGCAAGGATAGCACAACTCATGTGAAGGAGCAAAAACTTAGGCTCAACCGATACTAACCGATAGTTGTTGAAGAAGAAAGGTGGGATGCCTACCGGGGCATCCCCAAGCTTAGATGCTTGAGAATTATTGAAATATTATCTTGGGGTGCCTTGGGCATCCCCAAGCTTGAGCTTTTGTGTCTCCTTAATTCCTCTCATATCATGGTTTCTCTTTTTATCAAAAGCTTCATTCACAACAAACTCAACAAGAACTCGTGAGATAGGTTAGTATAAACCAATGCAAAACCTTATCATTTTATACTGTAACAAATCACTTAAATAATTATTCAACACTGCATACTAAATGCCTCTGCATATTTAATACTCCTATCCTCAAATAGAACCATTAATCAAGCAAACATATGCAAACAATGCAACCATAACAGCAATCTGCCAAAACAGTACAGTCTGTAAAGAATGCAAGAGTATCAATACTTCCCTGACTCCAAAAATTATGAACTAAAGTTCCCACTGTAAAAATTTTATCAGAGCTCAATATGCAAAAAGATTCAACATTATACCACTCTCTGAGTTTTCTAGGGAATTTTTGCAACAGCGGTAAACTTTCTGTTTTCAAACAGCAACATGTATACTAGCAAAATAAGCATGGCAAAGGCTATCCTTGACTTCTTTATTGAAACTAAAGCTGCAAAACATTATTATAAATAATAGAAAGCTAATACTAAGAAAATGACGCTCCAAGCAAAACACATATCATGTGGTGAATAAAAATATAGCTCCAAGTAAAGTTACCAATGAACGAAGACGAAAGAGGGGATGCCTTCGGGGGCATCCCCAAGCTTAGGCTCTTGGTTGTCCTTGAATATTACCTTGGGGTGCCTTGGGAATCCCCAAGCTTAGGCTCTTGCCACTCCTTATTCCATAGTCCATTGAATCTTTACCCAAAACATGAAAACTTCACAACACAAAACTCAACAGGAAATCTTATAAGCTCCGTTGTGAAAGAAAACAACACCACCACATTGGTACTGTAATTAACTCATTCTAAATTCATATTGGTGTAATATCTACTTTACTCCAACTTATCTATGGTTCCTACCCTCCGATACTACTCATAGATTCATCAAAATAAGCAAACAACACATAGAAAGCAGAACCTGTCAAAAACAGAACAGTCTGTAGTAATCTGTATCAAACGTATACTTCTGGAACTCCAAAAATCCTACCAAATTAGGAAGTCCTACGAACTTCGTGTACCAATCCAGAGCAAAGAGAATCAGATAAGAAGCACGTTTCTGTGAATTAACACAACTACTTTACTGGGTGCAAAAGTTTCTGATTTTCAGCAGGATCAACACAACTATCACCGTAAGCCATCCTAAAGGTCTTACTTGGCACTTTATTGAAACAAAAGCTATAAAACATGATTACTACAGTAGCATAATCATGTGAACACACAAAAACAGTAAGGATAAGTATTTGGTTGTCTCCCCACAAGCGCTTTTCTTTAATGCCTTTCTAGCTAGGCATGATGATGACAATGATGCTCACATAAAAGATAAGAATTGAAACATAACGGGAGCATCATGAAGCATATGACTAGCACTTTTAAGTCTAACCCACTTCCTATGCATAGGGATTTTGTGAGCAAACAACTTATGGGAACGATAATCAACTAGCATAGGAAGGTAAAACAAGCATAGCTTCAAAACTTGAAGCACATAGAGAGGAAACTTGATATTATTGCAATTCCTACAAGCATATGTTCCTCCCTCATAATAATTTTCAGTAGCATCATGAATGAATTCAACAATATAACCAGCACCTAAATCATTCTTTTCATGATCTACTAGCATAGAAAATTTACTACTCTCCTCATAAGCAAAATTCTTCTCATGAATAGTAGTGGGAGCAAACCCAACAAAATAACTATCATATGATTTAAAATTAGGATCAAGATGACAAGTTTCATGGTTATCATTATTCTTTAAAGCATACGTGTCATCACAATAATCATCATAGATAGGAGGCATGCTTTCATCATAGTAAATTTGCTCATCAAAGCTTGGGGGACAAAAAATATCATCTTCATCAAACATAGCTTCCCCAAGCTTGTGGCTTTGCATATCATTAGCATCATGGATATTCAAGGAATTCATACTAACAACATTGCAATCATGCTCATCATTCACATATTTTATGCCAAGCATTCTATGTAATTCTTCTTCTAGTACCTGAGCACAATTTTCCTTCCCATCATTTTCACAAAAGACATTAAAAAGATGAAGCATATGAGGCATCCTTAATTCCATTTTTTTGTAGTTTTCTTTTATAAACTAAACTAGTGATAAAACAAGAAACAAAAAGATTCGATTGCAAGATCTAAAGATATACCTTCAAGCACTAACCTCCCCGGCAACGGCGCCAGAAAAGAGCTTGATGTCTACTACGCAACCTTCTTCTTGTAGACGTTGTTGGGCCTACAAGTGCACAGGTTTGTAGGACAGTAGCAAATTTCCCTCAAGTGTAGGTTTATCAATCCGGGGGAGGTGTAGGATGAAGATGGTCTCACTCAAACAACCCTGCAACCAAATAACAAAAAGTCTCTTGTGTCCCCAACACACCCAATACAATGGTAAATTGTATAGGTGCACTAGTTCGGCGAAGAGATGGTGATACAAGTGCAATATGGATGGTAGATATAAGTATTTGTAATCTGAAAATATAAAAACAGCAAGGTAACTAAGGATAAAAGTGAGCGTAAACGGTATTGCAATGATAGGAAACAAGGCCTAGGGTTCATACTTTCACTAGTGCAAGTTCTGTCAACAATTATAACATTGATAGATCATCTAACAAGCCCTCAACATGCAACAAAGAGTCACTCTGAAGCCACTAATAGCACAGAACAAACGTAGAGATTATGGTAGGGTACGAAACCACCTCAAAGTTATTCTTTCGGATCAATCTATAAAAGAGTTCGTACTAGAATAACACCTTAAGACATAAATCAACCAAAACCCTAATGTCACCTAGATACTCCATTGTCACCTCAAGTATCCGTGGGCATGATTATACGATATGCATCACACAATCTCAGATTCATCCAACCAACACAAAGTACTTCAAAGAGTGCCCCAAAGTTTCTATCGGAGAGTCAAGAACGTGTGCCAACCTCTATGCATAGGTTCCCAATGTCACGAAACCCGCAAGTTGATCACCAAAACATACATCAAGCGGCACATGATATCCCATTGTCACCACAGATAATCACGGCAAGACATACATCAAGTGTTCTCATAAAAGACTCAATCAGATAAGATAACTTCAAAGGGGAAACTCAATTCATCACAACAGAGTAGAGGGGGAGAAACATCATAAGATCCAACTACAATAGAAAAGCTCGGGATACACCAAGATCATGCCATAGAGGGAACACGAGAGAGAACACGAGAGAGAGAGAGATCAAACACATAGCTACTGGTACATACCCTTAGCCCCGAGGGTGAACTACTCCCTCTTCGTCATGCATAGCGCCATGATGATGAAGATGGCCACCAGAGATGGGTTCCCCCTCCGGCAGGGTGCTGGAAAGGGCTCCCGAGAGGTTTTTGGTGGCTACAGAGGCTTGCGGCGGCGGAACTCCCGATCTATCTTCTCTTCTGGAAGTTTTAGGGTACGTAGGTATATATGGGTGCAAGGGGTACGTCGGTGGAGCTTCGGGGGCCCCACGAGGCAGGGGGGCGCGCCCTAGGGGGGTGGGCACGCACCCCACCCTCGTGGCCAGCTCCCGTATCTTCTGACGTAGAGTCCAAGTCTATCCGGTGGCTTTCCTTCCAAAAATAACTTCTCCAGTTGATTTCGTTCCGTTTTGACTCCGTCTGATATTCCTTTTCCTCGAAACACTGAAATAGGCATAAAACAACAAATCTGGGCTGGGCCTCTGGTTAATAGGTTAGTCCCAAAAATAATATAAAAGTGGATAATAAAGCCCAATATTGCCCAAAACAGTAGATAATATAGCATGGAGCAATAAAAAATTATAGATACGTTGGAGACGTATCAAGGCGGAGGTCGCCGGGACGGACGCGACCGCCGTCAGGAGTGGCGCGACCAGCCTCATGTGGACCGCTGGTAGGACCAGCCTCGCGAGGGCAACTGGAGGGAGCAGCCTCGTGAGGATCGCCCTCAGGGCAATGCAGCCCTGCCCGCTTTGCCTCCACCGCCAAGAAGGAACAAAGATCACCACCAGGACGAGGGGGCTGGGGGCTTCCAGGAGCCTCGGGCCATTGCCTGAAACTTAGGCGGCTCGCAGGCCCCGGCTTCCCATCGTGTCTTCAAGCAGTTTGCGCGCGAGGTGAATGCAGTGCTCCCCAAGCTTGAAGAAACTCGCCCTCCCAAGTGGTCCAAGTGTGCCATCACCTTTGACTCCATAGACCGGCTCAAATGCGCGGCCACCGCTGGCGCGCTCCCCATGCTCTGCTCCCCCATCATCAGCAACGTGATCGTCACCAAGACCCTCGTCGATGGTGGATCAAGGCTCAATGTTCTCTCCGTTCAGACATTCGACAGACTCCAGGTGCCATACTACCAGCTACACCCCACCAAGCCATTATCCGGAGTGACCGACGGATCGACACACCCGATCGGGCAAGTTCGCCTCCGTGTCACCTTCGGCGAGCGCAACAACTACCGCACCGAGCTCATCGACTTCGACAGCGCTGACATTTGCCTGCCCTACAATGCCATCCTAGGGTACCGAGCACTAGCCAAGTTCATGGCAGCTACACACCAGGGCTACAACATCCTCAAGATGCCAGGAAGCGACGGCATCATCATGGTCGCCTGCCAGGAGAAGGATGCGTTTTCTCCCTTGAGCACGCCTTCCAGACTGCAGGAGTTCAGAACCCAGAAGACGAAGACGGTGCCCTCCCTCCTGAGGTCTCCCCCAAGACAAAGAAGCTATAGCTAAGCCAGGGGTCTCGTGAGGACGTAGTGCTGAGTCTCACATCTCCGGATGCGGCGCCTTCACCCATCACATAGGAAGGCGCGCCTGGTGCCCCTCTCAGGCTGGGCTCGGGGGCTCTCCTTTGGAGGGCCTCAGACCTAGCCAATGTCGCGAGAGTGGCGCTCGGGCACCATGTGGAGGCGCTCTACAGAGCATGCTTCCGAGGAGAACGCAGCAAGCATGAGGCACCAGGTGTTCATGAGTTCATCAGCAAGGCAATTGAGGAGATTCAGGAAGGAAGGGTTCTGCAAGACGATCGTCGCCTGCCGTGCGGCGAAGCTCGCTGCCCTGGCAAGGGTAAGGAGTTCCGTGTTTGCATCGACATCCCCGGGCTCAACAGGGCCGCGTCTCGGCAGCTCATGTGGCCATCTCGTGTCGGTCGATGCGAGGGTCCGTCTCACAGCTACGTCCACATGCCTTTTGGCTTGGCGGGCACGGCTGAGGTGTTCCAGCGCTGCATAAGGGACGCTCAGGCAGCCTGCGAGGCCAGGCACTAGGTCATCTTGGTGGAGATGGAGGAGCATCCTCAGGAGCCTTCCGGTCCCTCTGAGCCTCCCGAGGCTCGGCACCGGAGCGGCTCGTGAGGAACAGCCTCAGCAACATGCAAATTTTTGGCTACTTCAACAACTCTTCAGCAACGGTACCAGGTGACAACTCCCTAGTTCGTTCAGTTTGGGGGCGCCCCTCAGGCTGCACTATCCCCAAGCCGTGTGGGTCCATCCCTACGGCGTGTATCGTTTTGCATTCACCAGGGCTATCTAATCGTTTCCATGAATTTATCTATGATTGTCATCTCGTGACCACTGCCTCACGACCCTCATGCGTCTGACTAACGCCAATTTTGCATCACTGCACGACACTCACATCGGCACGACGCTTGTGCTCGGGTCCGTCCCTGCAACGCTGATAAACCCGGGGATCAAGCTCTGGTTCACAGCCCGCCTCGCGTACACCACCTCGCAGGGTCTTTGGTGCCTCTGTCTCATGCCCTGGGACTCTCGGCCTCCTTTGTCATTTACCCTGCAGGATCACCCTGCAATGATCCAAGGGTCAGCCCGGGCGACCACCGTCCAGCCTCACGAGTCGCTTGCACGTTAAAGTGGGGCCTCCTGAGCATCGCGTCTCGGGAGCTCCTACTGGCTCTCCAGCCCTCACCCCCTGGCCTTAACCACGGCATCACGACTTGGCATACCAGCGGAGGCTAAGCTTGCTCGAGGGACGGGTCCCAAGGACGTAGAGCACTTAGGCAAGCGAGGCAGGAGGGTGGCCAAGATAGGCTGCGCCTGATCGCACCGCAGGCGCGACAGCAAGCATTGCCTCTCCTATGGACTCAGACCGCAAAAGATAAGTCTCGGCTTGCTACGGCACTAGTTTTTCTCCACACGCCTCGCCCCGCAGTTCCACTTGGGTGGTTCAACTCCCCTTTTCAATTTTCTGTACAGCTTATTGCACGCCAAGGTGGACCTCGTGAGCATCGCGTCTCATGAGCTCTTACCGGACCTTGGGCCGCTCACCTCCTAGCCTTGACCACGACATCGCGACCTGGCATACTAGCGATGGCTGAAGCCTGCCTGGGGACTAGGTCCTGCCGGCATAGAGCGCCACGCTGTCTAGGAATGAGAAAAGGGAGGGACTCAGCCGAACTGGAATACATACTTCCATTACAAAAGTCAAAAGGAACAGCGATACTATTAAATACATCCCAATCCTTACAAGCCCCACGGGGGATGATCTTCGTCTCACGCAGGAGAAACAACTACAGGGCCCTACGGTGTCGCTGACGATGCTGGGCGGCAGCTGCAGTAGCACTCCGGCCTCAGCGGGAGCTTGGCGGCATGTAGTTGTCATCGCTCGACTCCAGAGAATCACTAGCCTCAGGAGAGTCGTTGGATTCACAAGAGTCATCACTGCTGCTGGACGAAGCGCTGAAGGGGACATCGGCATATCCAACACCCATCAAGGCGTCCCTTGAGCTGTCTCCTCCGGGGCAGCACTCCAGCCGCTCGCCCCGCTCGTTGAAGACCTTCAAGAACAAGGTGGCTGTGTTGTCGTACTCGAAGTTGATCGCCAGGGCTACCTCCGCTCAGAAGGCTCGGGCGACCTTGCCCCATCCTCGCGTCATGAAGACGTCTCCAAACGACACCACCTCGACCTCAGCTGTGGTGGCAAGGCTGCTGCACCATGCATGTTGCAGCCACAGCTCCACTGGTCCCCTATGAGGCAGCTCACTGGCGAAGAACAGTGGGAGTCGGATCCAAGTATCGGCAGGCATCACCGCCCACACCACGACTTTGTGCGAGCTATCCTGTGGGTCCCTGGTGCGGCCGGCAGGGCAATAACGGTCGTGCCATCTTTGCGAGGCGCCGCTCCGCGGTGCACTCCTTTGCCCTGAGCGCGGGCGTATAGGGGGAGGGGGAAGCCAGGCGCAGGTGTAAGTGCATCTAGTATCACCCCTAGTTGGTTTTGGAGTATTGACGACAAAGTTGGTTGAGGGACTAATGCGTTTGTGAGAATTTTAGGATAACGCAGGTAGTGTCCCTCATTGATTCGGTTTACCTACCGGAGATGACCCCTAAAAATGTATGAAGACATTGACGACAATGGTGGTATGTGAAGATATTCACATTGAAGACTATGACATGAGAAGACATTGAGTGATGACTATGGAGCGCGAAGACTGTGTTGTTTCATTGTTTCCTTTTCTTCTTTGTTGAGTCATAGGAACCACCATACTGTTAAGTGGGGTCCAAGTGAACAAAGTCAGAGTGACTGAAGTGATGCTCAACCCAAATCCTATGTCTTCGAGCGAAGACAATGAGAGCAAATCTTATCCAGAGTTGGATGAGTCAGATTTGCTTGTAGCCCAAGTAAAGTTGTCGTGTGTGTTTGAAATCTGACCGTTGGAACACGTGTCAGTTCCTTAGTAACCCAGGGTCATTTCGGACATATCAGGTCGGGTTGCCTTGTGGCTATAAATAGCCCACCCCCTACACCATAAATTGGTGGCTGCTCAGAGTTAGTTTACGGCTTTTGTTGTTTGAGAGCAACCCACCTCGAAGCCTTTGAGAGAGAGAAATCCTTGCGGAGGACAAAGCCCAAACACCCAGAGCCAAAGAGTGTTAGGCATCACTGAAGTCTTTCTGTCTGAGTGACCTAAAGACTTATTACACTTGAGGACTGTGTATCCTCCAGCCGGTTAGGCGTCGCGTTCTGAGCATCCAAGAGTCATTGTGGATCGCCGATGAACGAAGTCTGTGATGGTTCAGAAGTCTACCTTGAAGACTTACCAGAGTGATTGGGCGAGGACTGTGTGTCCTTACCTCAAGGGGAATAAGGTGAAGACGCCGTCTTCTGAGTTGAATCTCAGCCTCCCTAACCAGATGTACAATTTCACAGCAACTGGAACTGGTCCAACAAATCCTGTATCTTCGACAAGTGACTGGTTCTATCCTCTAACCCCCTTTACCTTAAGTTTGTCTTCGTGAAGTCATTGCCTATTTGTCATACCTGTTTGACTTCATTGCTTGACTACTATCGTTGATTGGCTTCATACTATCTTCCATCCTGATCCTTACTACCAAGCTGCTATTTGTCCTGATACTTTCACATTATTGCATACTTGACTATGGTTTGCTTGTTGTAGTTTATCTTCCATTGCATATCAATTAGGTCATTTCTATTGTTTGTCTTCGAAACTTCCACGTTTTGAAGACTTTTATAAAAATTGCCTATTCACCCCCCCTCTAGTCGATAACTAGCACTTCCAATTGGTATCAGAGCAAGGTACTCCCTTGTTGTGTGTGATTCGGTTTAACCACTTGGAGTTTAGCTATGCCGACTGCAAGGATAATCAAAGTCTCCGTTGCTTGTCCCATGTTTGATGGAACTGAATATCCCTACTGGAAAAATAAGATGCGCATGCATCTTGAAGCAATTGATGTCGACCTCTGGTATGTCGTCAAGAACAACGTTCCCAAAACTGGTGAAGGTGTCACCCCTACTGATGTCAAGAAGTTCATCCAACTGTACTCCACTGCAAAGAACATCATCTGTGGTCATCTGACCAAAGGACAGTATGGCCGTGTGAGTGCTTTGGAAACATCAAAGCCAGTCTAGGACTGGCTATCCAAGGTCAACGAAGGCGTCTCTACACAGAGAGACCAAAGGATCAGTGTTCTTCGCAACCTCTTCAACCACTTCAAGAGAAATGATAATGAAAATGTCCAGCTCACGTTTGATCGCCTCACCGACATCACAAATTTGCTTCAGGCTCTTGCCGCCACTGAGATTACCAAGCATGAAATCGTCAAGACACTAATGAGATCACTTGACAGCTCCTTTGACACCCTTGCCCTCATGATACAAGAATGGCCTCACTTCAAGACACTCGATCCATCTGATATACTTGAGAGGCTCAACACACATGAGTTCCAGCTTTCTGAGAAAAGAGATATCTATGGTCCCAATTATGGCCGAACTCGCGCTTTGAAGGCAAAAGTTGTTTCCTCATCTAAAGAAGAATCTGACTGCGGTTTTGATGATCTTGAAGACATTGGAAAGGAACTTGCTATGCTTGTGAAGAAGTTCCAGAAGTTCACCAAGAAGAAGGGCTTCAGAAATTCTTCACGATCTAGCTTAAGAAATGATGAAGCTTCCACTCATGACAACAAGAAGAGAACATGTCACAAGTGGAAGAAACCTGGACACTATATCTCTGAATGTCCACAGTGGGACAATGAGAAGAAGAAGAAGAAGAGCAAGGAATATGATTCTGATGACAAGAAGAAGGAGAAATCTTCAAAGTCTTCTTCCAAGTCCTCATCAAGGTCTTCATCACATAAGAAGAGCTCATCTGGCAAGGCTCGTGCTTTTGTTGGCAAGGAAATGGATTCAGAGGAGGAGTCTGCTTCTGAGGAGGCAGAGGTGGAGTCTGAAGAAGAGTCCAACCCTAGCGTTGCAATTCTGGCTCTAGCCACAACCTATGTTGCCAAGTCCATCTTCAACACTGAAGACAATGACTTCCACACCAAAGCTGATGACATGTATGATCCTGCTCCCACCTACTGCTTCATGGCACGTGGTGCCAAGATAAAATCACGTGATGCTTACTTTCAATCATCAAGTGAAGATGACTCTGATTGTGAATCCAAACCCAGCTACAAAACACTTGCTAAAATTGCTACTGAACAACAAAAGGCTATGCAACATACTCAAAAACTGTTAGACAAAAGCGATGACCTGTTGGACGCGGAAATGACACGTTCCAGTCCTTAGTTGAAGACATAAAAAATCTTCATGCTAAGTACCAAGAACTTGAAAGTCTTCATGAGACTCTCTTAACCACTTATGAAAAGCTCTCCTATGATTATCTTCAAAGGAAGCAAGAGCTTGAGAAATTGAAAGCGGCTCATGAAGATCTTCAAAAGGAGAATGAGTCACTTCACGCTCAACAGATCAGTTCCGCTCAGGATGGATTTGAACCACCATGTCTAAAATGCATTGGGCGTGATAATGCTACCTCTATTGCTGAATGTTCCACTATTGTTGTTGTTGTATTGTCTTCAACTACAGATGTGGAAACTAACCCCTCTACGGAGGATACCACTACTATTGCTGATGAAAATGCTAGGTTGAAGACATTGCTTGAAACAGGGATGTATAAAAGTTTGAAAGGACATCAGACACTTTGCGATGTCCTCAAAAGCAGATTCTGAACCGGAACCCTACGAAAGAGGGTGTCGGGTTCGAGAGGAAAATGAATGTTGATGGTTCCTACTGGAAGCCTGAGCAGTATCCCAAAACCACATGGGTTGCTGCAAAGGAACCTTCAGTGGATCCATGCACCTTATCTGGCTTTAACTGTGCTAATCCTATTATCATTGATGAATCCTTTGATGCAAACTATAAACTGTTCAAAAATCAGAATGGTGAAGTATTTGCCAGGTATATTGGTACTAACTGCAGGAATGGACCACCTATGAAGAAGATCTGGGTTCCCAAAAGCTGTCTTGAGAATCTTCCAGTAAATTTCATCATGACACCACCAGGGAAGAAGACAAACCCCAGACCTAAGGCGTCATATGGTCCAAAGGCTTCATACAGGACTCACCTGAGTCACCCTAACGCCAATGTTTTGCAGGGAAATCATACTCAGACTTATGAATATGAGCGTGTGTCCTCAAACCTCTATGTTCATAGAACTAAGAATTTTTCTGCTTATTCATATGAGTATCATTCATCTCCTGCAAGGCTATTTGCTAGGGCTACAAAGCCAAAGTTCTCAAATGTTGCACTTAGACTCATTGCTTCTAAGCCACCCCTGAAGATGTGGGTGGTGAAGAAGAATTAACTCTCTTTTGCAGAATAAGGTCTCCAGCCTGCTATCAAAGGCGTCCAATACTATTGCCGGGGACCTAAAACACATTAAGGGACGCATGATAAAATGACTTACTATGTATTTCACATATGAATCGCTTACCAGTCATACTATGAGTTCTAACCTTGATCTAAGCTGTGATAATCCTTGTGTGCGTCAAATGCTTATGCTTCACAACATACTTTGTGAAGCCTATCCTCCTAACTGCATTGTAGGGTATGACACCTCGTGCTTCAGAATGGATTATGGACAGCGGATGCACTAATCATATGACTGGTGATCGAAGTCTTCTCATGGACTCAACCTTACGTCCAACCGACAAGAATCACATCATATTTGCTGACACTGGTAAAAGCAAGGTATTGGGTCTAGGTAGAGTTGCAATCTCAAAGGATCAACACATGGATAAAGTGATGCTTGTTGAATCCCTTGGGTTCAACTTAATGTCTGTCTCAATGCTTTGTGACTTGAACATGATTGTGCTATTCGGAAAATATCGTTGCCTTGTACTAATGGAATCTGACAAGTCTCAAGTCTTTGAAGGGTATCGGAAAGATGATCTATACATGGTAGATTTCTCAGCAGGTCCACAGCTTGCCGTATGTCTTCTTGCAAAAGCTTCAGAATGCTGGCTCTGGCATCGGAGGCTGGGGCATGCTGGCATGAGGAACTTACACACACTCGTCAAGAAGAAGCATGTCATAGGCATCGAGGGTGTCAAGTTCAAGAAGGATCATTTGTGTGGTGCCTGCGAAGCTGGAAAAATGACTAGGGCAAAGCACCCCTCGAAGACAATCATGACGACATCTCAACCCTTCGAGCTGTTACACATGGACTTATTTGGCCCTACTCACTACTCTACCCTCACAATAACAGCTTGTCTCTATGGCTTCGTCATTGTTGATGACTACTCAAGATATACATGGGTGCACATAATTCTCTACAAGACTGAAGTACAAGATGTCTTCAGACGCTTCGCCAATCGTGCCATGAACAACTATGGCGTCAAGATCAAGCATATCAGAAGTGATAACGGCACTGAAATCAAGAACACCGGGCTTGATCTTTATCTGGATACAATGGGAATCACTCATGAGTTTTCTGCTCCATACACACCTCAGCAAAATGGCATTGTAGAGCGCAAGAACAGAACCCTCATTGAGATGGCTCAAACAATGCTCGACGAGTACAAGACACCAAGAAAGTTCTGGCCTAAAGCTATTGATACGGCATGTCACGTCATCAACCGTATTTACATCCACAAGCTTCTGAGAAAAACATCCTATGAGCTCCTTACTGGCAAGAAGCCAAATGTCAGCTACTTCAGAGTCTTTGGTGCTAGGTGTTTGATCAAGAATCCCCATCACAAGTCAAAATTTGCACCTAAATCTCACGAAGGCTTCATGCTTAGTTATGGAAAGGACTCGCACTCTTACAGAGTCTTCAACCTCTATCACTACAAAATCGTTGAAACTGTGGACGTGCGATTTGATGAAACCAATGGTTCACAAAGATAGCTCCTGCCAAGTACACTAGATGAAGCTCTATCCAGCGAATCTATCAAGCTAATGGGAACTGGTGAAATCATGCCTTCTGAAGCACAGCCTGAAGAGGAACTTATCATTTTTGCACCAAATCAACCTGAAGACAATGCTCAGACCGAAGACAATCCTCCCAATGATGACAATGATCAGCAAGAGCAAGGTCTTCGTCCAGTTCATCCTCGTGTTGCTAATGAAGTACAAATTGAGAAGATAATTGATAGCATCAATGCACCTGGTCCACTTACTCGCTCAAGAGCAACACAGTTAGCAAATTTCTGTAGGCACTTTTCGTTTGTGTCAATATCAGAACCCAAGAAAGTTGCTGAAGCCTTTATGGAACCTGAATGGATTCAAGCTATGCAAGAGGAACTTCAATAGTTCAAGCTAAACAATGTTTGGGAACTTGTCAAGCGTCCTGACCCTCGCAAGCATAACATTATTGGCACAAAATGGATATATCGAAACAAGCAAGATGAGCATGGTCAAGTCGTCAGAAACAAAGCACGGCTTGTGGCTCAAGGATATACTCAAGTTGAAGGAATTGACTTCGATGAAACATTTGCTCCTATGGCTAGGCTTGAAGCTATTCGCATACTGCTTGCCTATGCTAACCACCACAACATCCTACTATATCAAATGGATGTGAAGAGTGCATTCCTCAACGGCAAAATTGAAGAAGAAGTGTACGTTGCTCAACCACCTGGCTTTGAAGATCCAAAATATCCTGATATGGTGTACAAGCTAAACAAAGCACTGTATGGCCTCAAACAAGCTCCTCGCGCTTGGTATGGTACGATCAAAGACTTCCTGAAGAGCAAAGGCTTCAAACCTGGATCTCTCGATCCCACACTCTTCACGAAGATATATGGTGGTGAACTGTTTGTGTGCCAAATATATGTGGATGACATTATCTTCGGCTGCACCAACCAGAAGTATAGTGATGAGTTTGGATACATGATGCAAGAGCAATATCAGATGTCCATGATGGGTGAGCTGAAGTTCTTCCTTGGTCTTCAAATTCGTCAGCAAAGGAATGGCATCTTCATATCTCAAGAAAAATATCTCAAAGACTGTTTGAAGAAGTTTGGAATGCAAGATTGCAAAGGTTACACGATGCCAATGCCAGCCAAACACCATCTTGGTCCCGACGACAATGGTAAAGAGTTCGATCAAAAGGTATACCACTCCATGATTGGTTCCTTACTTTACCTATGTGCATCTAGGCCAGATATTATGTTTAGTGTTTGCATGTGTGCTCGATTCCAAGCCGCACCAAAGGAATCGCATCACTTAGCTGTGAAGTGAATTCTTAGATATTTGGCTTACACCCCAACACTCGGATTATGGTGTCCAAAAGGCTCAAGATTTGATTTGGTTGGATTCTCGGATGTTGATTATGCTGGAGACAAGGTGGATCACAAGTCTACATCAGGCACATGCCACTTTCTGGGATGATCACTTGTCTGTTGGTCTACAAAGAAGCAAAACCGTGTATCACTCTCAACTGCTGAATCTGAATACATTGCTGCTGGTTCTTGCTGCGCTCAGCTTCTGTGGATGAAGCAAACTCTCAAGGACTATGGCATCAATCTGAAACAAGTACCTCTCTTCTGCGACAACGAAAGCGCCATCAAGATTGCCAACAATCTAGTCCAGCACTCGAAGACAAATCACATTGAAATTCGTCATCACTTTCTCAGAGATCATGTCATGAAGAAAGATATTTGACATCATTCACGTCCACACTGAAGAGCAACTGGCAGATATCTTCACAAAGCCCTTGGATGAGAAAAGGTTTTGCAAGTTACGGTGTGAGCTAAATATCTTGGAATCCTCAAATGTCCTATAATCAGGCACACATCCTAACACTTATGCATGTTGATGACTTAGATGTGCAACACACGAAGTAAAGTATATCTTCAATCAATGAAAACTTACATTCTGAGTGTGAATACATTAACATGGAATTTGACTTCGGAGCGCCACGATAATTGTGCGCCGTGTCTGGGTCTAATACTTCCTATACAGTGGGTAACGCCACCACCAAATTTCTTGGTTTGAAGTGTTTCACTCATGGCGTTATTATTATTGCAATGTCTTCGCATTTGGTTTGTCTTCATATTTCAACTTATCTTCATGATTTGATTGCTTTCTGATATACATACTAGTATTCTGTCCTCTACAACATTCACTTATAGCTATGTCTTCCTTGTTGAATCCTTTGAACTAAGTGAATGGGATCGGACCCTAATCTCTCTATGCTTTCTATCTCAAACTCTATCTGTCCAAATCATATGCATTCTATTGAAACTGTCAAATGTCTTCTCTGCATCCTCGTCAGCAGAAGGCACAGAGACAAACATTAAGTCTGTTTTTAAATGATTCATACTTATTGTTTGAAATCCGGAGAAGCCGGAACAACCATCCGACAAACTTGGCGGGCGTGGGAACGTGGGACAACTCTGAGTATGTTGCATGCTTGCCACGTGTCCCTCAGTGGTGAACAGGCAGGGGCACCTGCGTAATTGCGCTATGCCACATCCCTTCTTATAAATACATGTCCCCTGCGGTAAAGAAAACCTTCTTCCACCTCTCCACCTCGTCAAAACCCTAGCGCCACCGCTAGCTCGCGACGACGCCGGCGATGGAGTGCTTAGCTGCGGCGACTTCTCCGACGCCATCCTCACGCCGGTCGCGGACATCGTCCTCTCCGCCTCCGCCGTAGGTGTCCCCCGTCGCCAAGTTAGGGCACGGTGGATTGAACTGCTCGGTCTCCTATTCATCCCATCTAGCAGTTCTTCGTGTGGTAAATATAACTCTATTTTTACCATCTTTTTGATCCTCAATGATTCATCCTATTTACCAAAATTGGTTTCTGCCTATACAATGTTAGATCTATTCTGTCTGCATCTCATACTGCCTAGTATATTCACTTAAGCTTCATATCTAGTTAGATTCCTCACTTGTACTTATTCACGGATTCGTACAAATCTGGAACCAACTCTCAACATATAAATGAATGTCTTCGCATCATGAGGTCAATGTCTTCAAACTGATTTATCTTCAAAATCTTCTGAGAATGCATATGACCTCTTCCCCTTCCCTCGCATCTCTAATGCTGTCACAGGTACATGTCCGCGGGAGAATCCCTAGGTTCTCATAGTCTGCATTCGTTTGCAGAATTCTTACAACAATACATTATCTCTCCTGAAGCTAGTTCCTGTTTGACCAGCAAGCGAAAGCCCTTGAAGCCTTTGAACGTATTGAAGCCATTCAGTTTGAAATTCATGGTTGCAGAGAAATCTGTAAGGAAGGGTGGCAGACAGCGTCGAGGGGGAACATCAAAAGATTTGCCTGATGACCTCGCAGAAATTTACAAGACAGATCCTGAAGAGGATTACAATCAGCGCAAGACACGAATCCAATGGATTCGACAATATTGGGCTGAACAATGGTTCAAGTACAAGTTCGTGACCCAGGAATATGCTGAGAAGAATGCTATCAAAAGTCCTTGGGGTGATATTCTCTATCGAGGCCTTCCACCCAAGAACAGAGCTGAAGCTATTGCACAGGATTTCTATCCTTGTATGGTCCGTGGACCTCAGCCTGAAAATGTCGACCCATCATCATTGCTATGGTGTCGTGACGATAATCTATTCAAGCGCAACTTCCAGCACGCAAAGGCATCGGCCAAGGAAAACAAGAAGTCATTGGGATTAGATTTCAACCCTGGTCCCTCTGCTCCCCGTGCTGACGGCTCACGTGATGCAGAACCCAATGTCATCGGCCCCTTTTCAAACCTTGATGGCCTCATTAATTACATCTTGGTCCAAGGTGCTAGAGTGGATCATTCTGATAATGATGCTGACACTGATGAAGCCCCAACTCCTCCTCCAAGGCCGCAGAAGTCAAAGAAGACTAAGGCTTCAACATCAGCTGCTCCTCCAAAAGCTTCACGTGTGAAGCCACTGGCCACTGCACCTCCTGAAGATAGTGTGCAGTCTGAAGATCTATCACGCATCTCCAAGAAGACAAAGAAGAAAAAGAAAATCGTCAAGAATTCTGATCAGACATTGACTCCTGCTGCCATTCTGCGTGAAGAGCACATTGATCTGTCCAGCAATGACGATCTTGCAGATGATGCTCTTGAGCAACTGATCAAGAGCAAGGAAGAAGCAGAGATCTTCAATAATTTGCCACTCTTTGACGTGGCAATCATTCATAACTTTATTGATGAGTGGTTTGACACCACAAATCTCAGCTTCGATGATTTGCAACTTCCCATTGGCCTCAGCGTCTCCTTCAATGGTGCCATTGCTTCTGAGCTAGCTATTGCTCAACGCATCGTTGAACTGAAGCATAAGATCGACTATGAGAAATCTTAGTTCAAGAAGCATGTGGCCACGCTCAGCATGCAAGATGTCAAAAACTTCAAGATCATGCTACACGAGCTCAAAGAAGCCTTTCAGAAGAAGCGCGAAGAAGCTCGAGGCTCTCGAGAGCGCATGAAGAATCTGGCTGACAAGTGTGTGCTAGCCTACAATGAGGCTGAGAAGCGCAAGGCTCTTGGTCGTCCTGGCATTGACCCCCGAATGGCTACAAAGAAGAGAAGCTATCAACTGTCCAACCTGCACCTTCAAGGCAGGATGAACCTCGCATAGTCTTCCCAAGCAGCATGACTGGCTCGAAGCCAAAGGTCATGTCAACCGCTTCAGAACAGAAGAAGACGAGGGCTGCCGAGGCTGAAGCCAGAAAAAGGAAAACCTCAGAAGCCTCTGATGCTGCTCCCTCCAAGAAGAAGCGCAAGATCAAGAAGAAACAGGCTGCTCCCACAGAGCCCTTAGTTGTTGAACCTATCTCAGTGGTTCGCCCTGTATCTGCACACCAAGAACTACGAATGATTATTCATGAGCCTGCTTCCACAGAGGCTCAAGAAGCTGAAGACATTCCAGCAGTTGATCCATCACTGCTGAAGACATTCATCACCATGACAATGTTGAAAACGATGAAGTTCTTCCTCAGATCGAGCACAACTTGGTATCATCACCTGTTCTCACGAACAGCAAAATCATCAGCATTGGTCGTCCTCTGACGCCAATTGCTCAGGATGCATCATGGGCTGATCACCCACAACCACAAGACTCCCCAACTACTCCCCAACAACAACAGGTCACACCACCTGTGCAAGAAGAAGAGGATGAGGCCCAGCCAACTCCATCTCCAAAGGCGTCGCCTATCTTACAAAGGCTTCGCAAAGGACCAAGGCCTCAAGCCCCTCTTCCGAGCGTTCCAGAAGGAGAAGTGCACCACCAATCTGTTGCACGTCAAGTGTTTCCAGAAGCCACTCCTACTATGAATATCTCCGTGTCTGAAGCCAAAGCTGCTGAAGACAATCCGGCTGCATCAGCCGATGACGAACAAGAAGTAGAACGTGTCCCTACTCCCCCCATTACTGAAGAAGCTGTTCCTGAAGTGAACGTGCTAGTGCCAGACCCTCCAGCTCATCAAGTGGAGGTTGAAAATCTTGAGGCTGCCCCCACCAACACAAATGAAGCCCATGACATAGTCATGGCTGAAGCAAGTGTGGGGCCTGCATCAACGAATATGCCAGAAGCCAATGCTGCAACTGCTCCTGATGCTTCCGTTGTGCAGCCTGAAGCCACTATTGTTGCCACTGTTCCTGTTCCACCACCAAGGCCCCATACTATTGAGCAAGCATACAACCATGGCCAGCTAATCACTGTTAGATGGCCCGTTCTGGTCCCTCCGCCTCATGTCTCTGGTCCTCAGTTTGATTATCATATTGAGCATAGGCCTCAAGTCCAGAAACCAAAGCCAAGACTGCCAAGGTTTCCAGGTACTACCACCTCTACAGGGTCCTTCAATGCAAATGGCTTCAAAAGCCACAACACCTTCTTTGACAGCGCAAAGAACCCCTACTCAAGGCCAAGAATATCATCTGATCGTTTCTGGAGTCATCAGCAACGAAGCTATTACTCCTGCGTTCTGTATTATCAAGGGCGCAGTTTCCCTCATATGCGCCTCGACACTGAAGCCATTGCTGGACTGCCATGCTTAGAAGAAGCACTTGACTGCTTTCGTGATGCAGGTCTGCTCAGCTTTGTGACAGACAAAGAACATTGGATTGAGGAACTTTTGCTTCAATTCTATGCTACCCTCCACATTCACGGCTACAACAGGGATACAAAGACATGGGTTCTCGAGTGGATGAGAGGAAATGTTCATCATGAAGCCAAAGCTCTTGACATCATTGAGCATACAGGGTTATCCACTCCCGGAGAACTGTACGAACCTGGTTGTCAACACCACCGCAATGCACTGGAGAGCATCTTCCATAATCCAGAACCCAACATGAGCCAGATGTTGAGCATGATGAAGCCTTTGCCACATGACGCTGAATACCCAAAGGAGTTCTTTGTTGATGACCTTGAGTATCTGCCTCGCACCATATATCACATCATCAGGCGGACTCTATGGCCTATCAAAGGGCATTCATCAGCTGCAAAACTTGAAGGAGCCATGAAGACATTAGTCTTTTACATCCTCAATGGCATCAGCTTCAATGCACAAGATTTCTTCCTCCAGCAACTGGCTGCATCTGGATCTGACCTTTTTGGCCTGAAATTCTATGCTCCATGGGTCATGCGCCTCATCAAGCTACACTCTGCTATCAACTATCAACCCTCTGCTCGCAATCATCTGATCTTTCTACCAGAGGTTGATATGTCAGTTGAAGCCATATACCCTGAGCCTGCTAAGAAGCCTCTTTCTCTTCAAAATGTTGAACACCAAAGCTTCACTGAGCCCATGGAAGGAGTCCAAGCTGTAACTCGTGTCTATCCGATGGCTGGAAACACTCGTCTGCCTCATCGTGCGCCAACTGAAGCTACTGAGAGCACAATTGCCCAAAGGCCTAAGAAGCGCTCTCGCATCCTAAATGAACGAGAACTTCTTGTGGCACTGCATCAGAAACAAGACAAGCATCACTTTTGGCTCAAGCGACAGATGCAAAGCCTCTTGGTCGACGTCAATCGCATTCGAAATCTTGCCACCAAGAATGCCTTTGTCACTCACGAGACATGTCGGCGATCATGGAAGAGTTTGACGCTGCTCAGTGCTGAAGCAGATCTTCAAGACGATGGCTTCACTGAAAGATTCAAGTTTGACTCCACTCCTCCATGGAATGCTGTCCTACGTCGAACTCCATCTCTTGAAGACTTTGACTATTCTTCCTCCGCAGCAACTGCGAATGCCAATGTGATCGATGATGAAGACGATGCTACTTCACCGCCCCCTACTTCTGCACGCATTGACACTGCACCAAGTTCGTCTGCGCCACCAACCAACAACGACAACCCTGCTGCTTCACCTACTCCTCATGAGGACGAGTAGATGCTCTATGTCTTCAAACCTTTTTGGTCATTACTGACAAAAGGGGGAGAAGCATATGAGTTTGATAGTCTTCAAGCGGGTTCATATGGGCGGTTGCTTTATATTTTGCCTAGTGTTTACAAATCTTGCTTTTGATACATGTTGTTCATTGAGTTGTAACACTTAAACTCGATGGTTGTCTGCTACTTATTTGCTTTTCCATGTGCGATGATAACTTTCGCACTTAGATCATTCTGCAGACGTCCTTTTTTCATTATGCATGTCACTTTCTTAGTTATATCATTTCATGCATGATAAACTATCTTCATAAGTTGAAGAGGATCTCCACAAGTACAACCTGCCATGTGCATTTGCATTCCAAAAGCAAATTACTTATATGCACATCTTCAGGGGGAGCCCTTGCCACTTATGAAGACAATATCCTATCCTTTACAATTTCACATACTTTATCCCCATTGAAAACTTCAACCAGTTTGTAATCAATCACCAAAAAGGGGGAGATTGTAAGTGCATCTAGTGCCACCCCTAGTTGGTTTTGGAGTATTGACGACAAAGTTGGTTGAGGGACTAATACATCTCCAAACGGCAACACCTCGACCTCAGCTGTGGTGGCAAGGCTGCTGCACCATGCATGTTGCAGCCACAGCTCCACTGGTCCCCTCTGAGGCAGCTCGCTGGCGAAGAATAGCGGGAGTCGTATCCAAGTATCGGGAGGCATCACCGCCCACACCACGACTTTGTGCGAGCTATCCTCAGCGTGGGTCCCTGGTGCGGCCGGCAGGGCAATAACGGTCATGCCATCTTCGCGAGGCGCCGCTCCGCGGTGCACTCCTTTGCCCTGAGCGCGGGCGTATAGGGGGAGGGGGAAGCCAGGCGCAGGTGTAAGTGCATCTAGTGCCACCCCTAGTTGGTTTTGGAGTATTGACGACAAAGTTGGTTGAGGGACTAATGCGTTTGTGAGAATTGCAGGATAACACATGTAGTGTCCCTCATTGATTCGGTTTACCTACCAGAGATGACCCCTAAAAATGTATGAAGACATTGACGACAATGGTGGTATGTGAAGATATTCACATTGAAGACTATGACATGAGAATACATTGAGTGAAGACTATGGAGCGCGAAGACTGTGTTGTTTCATTGTTTCCTTTTCTTCTTTGTTGAGTCATAGGAACCACCGTACTATTAAGTGGGGTCCAAGTGAACAAAGTCAGAATGACTGAAGTGATGCTCAACCCAAATCCTATGTCTTCGAGCGAAGACAATGAGAGCAAATCTTATCCAGAGCTGGATGAGTCAGCTTTGCTTGTAGCCCAAGTAAAGTTGCCGTGTGTGTTTGAAATCTGACCGTTGGAACACGTGTCCGTTCCTTAGTGACCCAGGGTCATTTCGGACATATCAGGTCGGGTTGCCTTGTGGCTATAAATAGCCCACCCCATACACCATAAATTGGTGGCTGCTCAGAGTTAGTTTACGACTTTTGTCGTTTGAGAGCAACCCACCTCGAAGCCTTTGAGAGAGAGAAATCCTTGCGAGGAGAAAGCCCAAACACCCAGAGCCAAAGAGTGTTAGGCATCACTGAAGTCTTTCTGTCTGAGTGACCTAAAGACTTATTACACTTGAGGACTGTGTATCCTCCAGCCGGTTAGGCGTCGCGTTCTGAGCATCCAAGAGTCATTGTGGATCGCCGGTGAACGAAGTCTGTGAAGGTTCGGAAGTCTACCTTGAAGACTTACCAGAGTGATTGGGCGAGTACTGTGTGTCCTTAGCTCAAGGGGAATAAGGTGAAGACGCGGTCTTCTAAGTTGAATCTCAGCCTCCCTAACCAGATGTACAGTTGTCACAACAATTGGAACTGGTCCAACAAATCCAGTGTCTTCGACAAGTGACTGGTTCTATCCTCTAACCCCCTTTACCTTAAGTTTGTCTTTGTGAATCATTGCCTATTTGTCATACCTGTTTGACTTCATTGCTTGACTACTATCGTTGATTGGCTTCATACTATCTTCCATCCTTATCCTTACTACCAAGCTGCTATTAGTCCTGATACTTTCACATTATTGCATACTTGACTATGGTTTGCTTGTTGTAGTTTATCTTCTGCTGCATATCAATTAGGTCATTTCTATTGTTTGTCTTCGAAACTTCCACGTTTTGAAGACTTTGATAAAAATCGCCTATTCACCCCCCTCTAGTCGATAACTAGCACTTTCAGCAGGCCTTGATTGCCAAGGCCTGGCCACCTCTCGCCCCGCGCCAGCATCATCAGGAAGATGGAGCCGCTTCTTCGGCGGGAGAGGGTCCGGCCCCTCCCTAGGAGCCTTCCCCTTCTCTGCCACAGAGAACCTCCTAATCGGCACCATGGGAGCAAGGTGAAGAGGAGGAGAAGCAAGCAAAAGCAAGACGAAAGAGAGATGGGCAGGGGCTCCACCTGCTCGCACGCTTATAGCTAGGAGAAGGTAAATCATCGGCCTCCCATGATTTCTAGTAATGATGATCCTTTCTGCATGCAGCATGCATTTGTCAAGTGGAGCAGTTGCCGAGGCAGCATGGGGAAATGGAGTCGCCCGAGTCCGATCAATCGCCACACGTCATTAAGGCCTCAGGCGGTTAGGGCCCGCGGCGCTCCGGTCTTGCCCTTTGGCTTCGCCTAGAAGCCAAGTCCGAGTGCGCCTTGGGCGCGGGGGATACTGTCGGCATCTTGGACTTGGGGGTATCTAGTCCTTCCTACCTGTGGCCCACCGCGTGACTCCATCAAGGGCCTGGTATGGCCTAGCTTCAACATCAACACCAGAAGACCCTCGCGTGGGGCTAAGCCTCGCGAGGCGGACGATGCCAAGACCCCCGAATGAGTTGGCCTCCTTAGGAGGGCTCCTGAGGGGTGGAGAGTTCTATGCAGCTACGTCATGAGGCTTAGCTGACGTGAGCCATGACGACCAAGGCAAGGCGGATGCCAGAAGGGCGCCAGGCGGGTGCAGAGCGCGGGTTACCTCTTCGGTGCAAAAGAGGCAAGCCACAAGCGGGGAGTCCCGAGGAACCAGCCAAAGGTTTCCATTCTGGTGCAACAAGACCAAGACCGCTAGGATGACAGGACAGAGGTCATCACCGAGCCCACCGCAGCGTCACGACCAGAGGCTTTTTGCAGGCGAAGACTACTTTTGTCACGATAGACTATACTACTTGTCCCCTTTCAAAGCCCACCGTTGTGAGATCCCTTCACGCTCATATTTGAGAAGAGGACCAAGGCCACTATATATAGGACCTAGCCACCACCATAGTAGGGAGATCCATTCAGACCCAAGCACCACACCAGCTCGAGAACACCTCACCTCCCGAGGCTTGTTCATCCTTGTACTAGTTCATCGATAGCCCCTCGAGGCAATCCACCACACCACACTGGATTAGGGTATTACACCACAATGATGGCACGAACCAGTATAAATCTTTGTGTCTTTGTGTCTCTTTGAGCTTGACGCGCTAGGCTAGGGAGAATCGCGAGTAGGCAGGCTAGGCAGGTTGAGATCTCCGCACGCACCCCAAAGTTCGAACCTCTCAAGGGTTGCCGGATCCCTAAATCCGACACCCGCCACCGCAAGAAAGAATAGGCCGCATGTCGTGATTGACGGTGTCCTGGACTAGGGGGTACTCGCCACGTCGTCTCCCGATCAGTTGGATTGGGCCGAGGACCCCCATGGCCGTATACTCATGGGCCAGTTCGGACAACCCCTGCCGCATACAAGGAAGACTCCACAAGACTTGGCACCCAAGACAAGGACTCTCCTAAACCCTAGGCCTCCGGTGTCTTATATAAACCGAGGCTAGGCTAGTTGATAGACAATCTGATATTCATTATTACCATCTCATGGTAGACATATGTACTCTGTACTATCCCCACATGAATACAATCAAAAGCAGGACGTAGGGTTTTACCTCCATCAAGAGGGCCCGAACCTGGGTAAAACCTGTGTCCATGTTACCATCGCTCTGAGACGCCTAGCTTAAGACCCCTACTACGAGATACGCCGGATATTGAACCGACATTGGTGCTTTTATTGAGAGCCTCCTAGGTGTCATCGCGGATGCAACGACATAAATCAGGTGTTATGATTTCAATTCGATATGTTCCCTCTAAATCATCAGGATTTCTTTTTGCGATTATTGTTGGTAGTCTTGCGCTATTTTGTTTGCAGATTGGTTTTGATCTCGAGCACTGTCAAGAGATCCGAATACACTTAGCGATCCGAAGCCTCTGCCGGACATGCATGCTTCATGCAGCGCCAGCCCTACCTCGATCAGGCAGATGCAGTACACTGCAGGACGTCAAATCAAGACGTATCGGAACGCCCTTTGTGCTGGGTCCCAGATGTAAAGGGCAAGGACATGCCAGTATCCGGCAACAGATCAAAAGATGCTCCTGCACGGCAGCGGCCATCAGGGAGACTCTTTTCCTTTTGTCTTTTTCCTTCTATATGATGTTCTCTTTTTTAACTCCGCGCAAGGTGGCCACTATCGATTATTGATAGCAGTTTTCTTTTGCTGCTTTGTGTGTGCCGTAGTGCTAGTGCAGTCCATGATCAATTTTGCAGCACGGTCTCCAAGATTTAGATGATAAAACTAGCCTTTCAACTAGTACTACTACCTCACATTGTCGATTCTGGGTACTAGCATCTTAATTCTTGGTACTAGTTCGTACTAGTGCAGACCAGATCACCTTCTTTTATTCGCTTTGGTCTGGTACAGTCATCATGGTCAAACAAGTTTTGTTTTTCCTAGCTATCTGTTTATCACATGAAATTATTACACACAGAATATTTTCTGTCCGTTTGTACTGCATTATTTTTTGCAGAGATATTTTCGTTGATGCATGTACATGTGTTTTCCGTTCAAAGAGTATTCTCTGCCAGTCTGCATTTTTTGTGCTACATGTTTTGCAATCAGGTCTACACTGCGGCCGCCGTTTCAGGGCGACCCGATATGTTGTCGCTGCCCTCTGCGCACTGCGTCCGTAACTTGGGCGCCCGTGCGAATTCCTATTTTGCCACCCCGCCACGCCAACGCCCAATGTCAACAATGGCCTCACGCCACGCCTCCTTCAGGGACCACATCTCTTTTAATAATTTATTTTACATAAAGAATTTTGTAAAGAATTTTTATTTATTTATCTTTGCTATCTGCTTTGTGCTACTTCATGCATGCAGATAATCGGCCTTCACTATGCCACGCCGTTGGATGACGTCGTCGCCCATCCCCGTCGACCAAATTGTGTCGTTGCCTTGGAGCGCGGTCCTGTGTTGGCAACCCCGCATCGTCACTTCATCAACCTACTCGTCCAGAGATTCCAGTGTCACCCGGTGACCTGCTCCATCACCTCGGCTAGACTGGGGGCTTCACCTTTTCGGAGTGCCGAGCTCTTCGCTCGGCCACATCGGGCTAGGGGGCTGAGACCTCCTCCCGCACCAAGCTCGGACCGCGTCATCAATGCCGAACACATTAACCAGTAAGTTGCTTTCATGCTCAAAGTTTTAAAATTTTAAATTTTGTTCGGTCCGACCAAGCATTATACTTTTTTTAGCAAAAAGTCGTTTGTGAAGAACTTCCTTGTCCAAACTTTGTTTGACACACAAATTCAAATACCCCGTTTACTTGGGGGCTTCCTTTGTGAAACCTTTCCTCTTGCAAATGATTATACTTGTACGACTTCGTTCCTTGTTTGTGTATTACGCCACAATATGCACCATGTTGACTTAAGCGATTTGCAAGCTGGGTTGCCTTGCTCCTGTGTTTACCCCTACATTCCCGATTGTTCGGCTAGGGAGTAAAGGGAGCACCTCTGCGATTGTCATGACCGGGTCCTCCGAGCTCTGACCTCAGACTAGGTGAAGCTGAAAGCTAGCGCTCTTATTATTTTCAATTATGGTCGGCCCACAACGAAATTCATGAGTACAAAAAATCTATTGCACAAGTCTCATAGCAGCAATGAGCAACCGAAGAAAGGTATCGGTGGGGGTACTATTTTCTTCGAAGATGCTTCTTAACTTCGTTAGTAATATAGCATAAGTTCCCTGAGCGCGGTTTGTCTGTTATAGCCTTATGGCCTGATTGCCTGGTTATCGGAAACACCGTCGATATTCTCGACAGGAGGAGTACATAACACTTTTCGGCCCTTGGCCGAAGAGGGAGAAGCCGACGGTCGGTTAAGATGCGTTTAAAGTTCGGATGAACACAAATATGATATAAGTACTTTGGTACATACAATCATTATACATAAAATTCTTTTACCCAAGTCACTCAGGGGCTCTGAAATTTATGTGAGCTGTTTTATAGTAAGTGTTCTTCTTCTTAGTCGTTGCAAAGTCTTTTTTCTATCACTCCTTTTTTCGACGCGAGTGTGTGGTCAATAGCCAGGGAGCCTAATTTCTCTCTCATAGTTGCTAAAGTTTGCTAAACAGGCCTAATGAGAAGTACTCCGCCTTCGGGATAGGAGGTTGAAGCCGTAAGCTAACCCGCTTGAAGTCTTGAGATAGGATGTGTCATGTTAAAGCACGACAGAAGCACAATTTTTTTCTAAGACCAATTTTCTGATTGGCACCGAACAATTGATCTAGTTCGGATGTCGAGTTTTTACTGACGTTTTTGGTTTTCCAATCCTTTGGCACTTTTCAACCATTTGTGTGTTTTCCGCATAAGTCTCGTAGTACAGCGCCGGACACCTTTAGAGATTCGGCAAAAATTCTCAGATATTGCTGTATATGCATCAGTTTCGAATTGTGTCTTCGGTCAATAGTTGGGTTGCCTGGCTCCTGTGCTTGCCTCCTACGTTCCGCTTTGTTCGGCTAGGTGTGCAAAGGAAGAACCACTACGATTGTGCTTCCAGCTTGCATGGTTAAGCACCTCAGTGGAGAAAGCCGAAAACTGACTGTCACAATAAGCGTAAACTGGTCAGCGGTCCGATGACTGTATTAAATGACGGGTCATTCATAACATTGGCCGAAGTGTTTATGGCTTGACCTCGGCTGTCGCCCAACACTAACCGGGGGGCTACTTGCTGGCCTCCCAACTTTAACCTCCTAAGACTAAGTGAAAGTTGTAAAGCCCGCATATCTGATTGCCTCGTTTCCACTAAACACAACCGCCTTCGGGCACCGAGACGTCGGCAATGAGTCGCAGCCGAGGGCACGCATGCAGCCACTTAAATCGCTGGAATTAATTAGGCTTAAACTTCTTCATGCCGTAAATTATTGCCATGCCTTGGTCTTGTTGCTTTGCTCACGGGACTAATAAGCCCGGACGAAGGGAGTCCCTTGGTTGGTGAGAGGTTTGAATTAAGCCCTGCAAACCGGAAAGGAGGTACTAGTACATGCGTGATCCGCTATTTATTCGTGTAGGATCGAGTACGTCATTTGTTGAATTGAGCCCTGCAAACCGGAAAGGATGTAGTACGTGAATGATCCGCTATTTATCTGTGTAGGATCGAGTAGGTAGGATAGTGCCGGCGTGCGTCACTTCGGATCTTGCGTCGCAAATAAAACTACTAGGAGTGCATTAGTAGGCTAGCTAGTGATCGATCAGTAACTTGTAAACACTGAGCGAACAGAAATAAGTAACTTTTAATGCATCTCAATGATTCATAGATCATATACAAATATGTAGCTCCAAAAGCAAAGATCAGCCACTTCGGATCTTGCGTCGCAACTAAAACTAACTAGTACGATTCCCATACGTAAGATCAACATGTTAATGCATCTCAATGATTCAGAGATCATATACAAATATGTAGCTCCAAAAGCAAAGATCTAGAAAAAACATCTGTTCTTCCTACTAACATGGATGCTTCTCTTGGCCAACATTCAGTACAGACGGAAAGACAAATTTGTTTGTGAAGTCTACAATTCCTCTTGCAAACGCAAGTGGTCTCACCAACAGCTGGAACCATGAGAATGAACTACACATGATGGAGGAACATCCACTGCAATACGATTTGGTATTCTCTCGATCACACCGCGAGATTATTTTTGGAATACAAACTTTAACTTGGGCAAAATGACGCCCATTGTATAATCAGACCAACGCAATGAAGCACCTAGTGTTGGCCAATAAATAGTATAGTACTACTTTTCTGCAGTCCATGAAGTGACTATCCAATCTTTTTGTGTCCATTTTCAAATGGCACTGCATGCAGTGACTATACTATTCTCTTGTGCAGCTCAACCAAAATTGCAGACACTTTGTTCGTTTGCCAAATAGCAACAGGCGGACATCTCGGTCTGCACAAATATCAAGCAGCTAGTAAACATATACCACACCTTCTATTTTCGGTTTAAAGATGTCTCTTCCACAGGACAATCTGATATAGTTATGTTTTGCCCTGGACAATTTCATACTGAATTGATTTGCTGGTTCAGAGCAGAAATATGGCACCTATTCTTCATCAGACCAAGGATATCCATGTTCGCAGTGATGGAAGAGGTGAAATCGATACAACCAAAATTGAGCATCCAATCATTGAATCCTGTCCTGCACCTCCAATGTAGGTCCACCCTGCCAATAAATTCACATGCAAACCACTAGTATTACTATCTAATGACAGTACAAAAAGAGTAGCAAGATAGTAGCAAACCATGTACCTTCGTAATGAACAGCTCATAGTGCCACCAATTGGATATAAAGGTTTGAAAAAAAACATGCTCCTAATGTTGAACCAGCTGGACTTTTTGTGCAGTTCTACTAAAATCGAGCATCCCTGTTTGCATAGATATTGAGAGTGTGATTACTGTAAAAACGACACTAGTTGAAGCATAGACTCACAAATATAAGCATTCCAATTTCTTAATGGAAAAGGTAGTAAGACTGTTTCTAACCACCTGTTTGAAGGAGTAAATAAGGCAACAACGACTGGTGTTAGAAAGGCATATATAGTTGTTTTTGAAAGAATGATCGACTCCTTACCTTTCCTCTTCTTTTAAGCATATTTTGTGCAGTTGAACTAAAATAAAATGCCATCACCGTCTTGACAATTCAGTGACACTGCACAAAAGGAAATGACTTAACATTACATCATGATGTCAGGTATGTAGTCGACAGGCATTAGAGACAAACATACAGACCTCCTCCGATAACATAATGAACATTAATTTTAACAAAGGTGTGACTAGCTCTACCGGGATAATTTGAGTGAACTCTACACCCTCTGTTCATTAATATAAGACGTTTTCGCGGTTCAATTTGAAGTACCCAAACGTCTAGTATTTAGAAAAACAGGTAGTAGTTTTCTTGAACACATATCTGGGAAAGCTTGCCACACTTTATTTATGTCCGTACGCTAATGCAACACCATTCGAATACTACAAATATACACTAATCCAGTGGCTAGTGCAACAATAGAGTAGTTAGTTTATTACACGGTACAATACAATGGTTTTATTGAACAGATTTCAATAAACTCTAGCACTGGAAGATTTCTATAAGAATTAACAATACAAAATGTAAAGGTAACAAGTTTTAGCATTGGTATACTAGTTGTGCATGAGCATTAAACCAAATACAGAAGTCTGAATGTAACTAGCATTATTAACTAATGACAATATAAAAAATTTGCAAACCATGTACCTCCAAGGTAAATATCATTTCGAACTTGGGGGACCTTAAAAATTGCTATTCCAATCTTGATACTCGATCAAACATAAAAACTTGATCGAACAAATCAAGAGAATAGCCAGAGGAGGAGGTGCCCAGTCTTGACCTTTCCTCTTGTCTTCATAATTTTTTGTGCAGTTTAACCAAAATAAAATGGCATCAGCCTTGGCATTTTGGTGACACGGTACAAAAATTAACTTATCTCATGAAAGTGAGGTATGTAATCTATAAGCATTAACAGTGCAAAAATCTGAAGGTAGTAACAAGTGTCAACATTGGTATACTGGCTGTGCAACAGCATTAGAATGCCTTAGCTGAAAAATCTTTAATACATCCACAATCAACAGCTAACCCTGTAATAATCCAGTGACATTAAATGGCATTTCTTAAATTTATCGGTGGCATTAGATTGAGAGCGGCATTAGTTAAATGTGGCATCACTTCAGTAGTAGCATTACTTGACTTGACTGCTGGCGTTATACTAACAGCAAAAAAAGTGGCAATAAGAGCATGGGAGGCCCATCCGGACAGTGGGCGCACCAGTACGATGTACCTCCATGGACGCAGAGTGGTGAGGGAGGTATGGTTTCCCAGAGCAACAAATATCCAGGCATCATATGTGGATTACGTCCCATTTTTGTTCTCTTTAGCCACCTTTTTCCTATGTGAGGACAACAAACCGATCGACATGGTCATTCTCTATTGTGTTGTCATGCCTTTCTACCCTTCTTCAGCCAAGAGACATGAGACTCGTTCCTTAGCTACTGATTTTCCCCTTCTCAACCTAGATGCGGGTTCGATGCCTACTCTCTTGGACAGTACAGTCTCCCTTCCTTTCCTTATTCAACCCAGACATGGATTAGTCTGCATGAAGTAGGGTTTCCTTTAGTAGTGCAAATTATGGTTTTCGTCTGCGTGGCCAGCAGAGCAGAGGATAGAAAATTGGGAAGATGGTGCAGTGGAAAAAGATCCACATGCAACGACGTGGCAGATGGGGCAATAAAACAAGGGTATGGTTCGAAAAGAGGTAGCATACCCGAGGGTCGGCGGGAAGTGGCTTTGCTCAGATCGTCGTCCTCCGCACACACTATGACAATGAGCTTGGGGACGGAGGCCATCCCGTGCGGGCGCTAGGTCGGAGAGGATGACCTTGTCATCAGTGTGTGACCTCACTCGCCGATGATGAGTGTGTCAATGCTGCACGTCCTTTTCTTCCCCGGTGGATCTATGACTACCGGCGAGGAGGGTGAGAGAGGTCGTATTTTTTAGATCTGGAGAGAGGGTGATAGTGTGAGAAGCAAGTGGGCAGCCCTTAGCAAGAAAGCGCTGAAGCTCCAGCCTATATATCTTTTTTATACTACTAGTACTGGAGGTGGAGTAGTGGTAGAGTGGTTTATATTTTCTCTGCGTACAATACGATTTAGTCATGCTTCAAATTGAACGGCACGCTATTAAAAAAATAAAGGTCAATAACTAATGCGGCACCTCGGGCCAATGCGGCTAGATCGCATTTTGCACGAGAAATTACACATTATGTTTCGTTGACATGTGGTCCCATCCCAACATATCAGTGAGACGACGGTGAGTCCTTTTCTACTAGTATTTCCGAACAGACGTGTAGGCCGGGGCGCCTCTTCGTGAACCATGGCAAACTGGCAACCGTTCACCGACTCTTCGCCTTTCCCTCTCGATTTGGAACTGCTGTCGCACACTCTTCCTCTCCCTACTCCATTTTCCTTCAGCCCTTCACCCTTCCTTCTACCAGTGTTCGATCGTCTTCTCCATGGAGGGAACAATCTGGAAACGACCTCGTTATTCTTGACCCGATCTGAAAGATGACGTGGTGGAGGAACTCATTGATCGGTGCGACGTCATCACCTCGGCTAGCATGGCAGGTTTGTTCAAGACCATTCTCGACTCAACTAATAACATCATTACAAGGAAGCCAAGAGTCAAGGAGCGGTTTGATCTCCCCTATCTTCTTCGCCGTGACCCTGATGACTGGCGCTGGGACAATGGAGGCCTCACCTTGTGCAAGTTGATGCCGCTTGATAATGATACGTATGATGTTAAGATGCCATCGCTTGAGGGTAAGGCTTGGGCAGGCGCAAATGGAGATTGGGTTGTTTACATTGGGTCCAACTGCGAGTGGGAACTTGTGAATGTGTACACTCGTGACCGGGTTCCACTTCCAAAAATCTCAGCAGACTGCCCAGAGGTTGAGCACACCGGTATTGTACGCACGTTCAAATACGATCATGGTGACTATCTTCTACGAAATATAGCAATTTGTCGAGTTCCCAACCGCTCTTGGAATTACAAGAACTATGAAGTTATTGCTATCTTCGACAAGCTTGTTGCCGTCCTTCGTGGTTCGACTGGATGGATATTGCTCGAAAATCAGTTTCTGTACACGGATGAGTACAGTGATGCAATTCAATATGAGGGCCTTGTGTTTGCTTCCACCACTCATGGCATTGTTTTTGCATGGATCCTCGTAGTTTCGGTACATTTGTCTTCCACCGTAATTATAATTGTTTCATCCACATGCATGCGGGTTAGCAAGTTTCCCTTTACTAATTAACCTTCTTCTTGTGTTTCCAAGGTCTTGTGAACATTCCACAACCTATACTTGAAATTTTTTATAACCAAGGGGGAGATGACGATGGTGATGATCACGAGCATGAGGACGAGTAGCGCCCATATACTTTGTGGCGCCTGGCAACTAATTCCGATGGATCACCTCTTCTTGTGTGTATACAACCCACTGATGATGTTACTACTAAGGAAGCAGGTGTACGTTCCCATGGTCGCACTCTCCGGACCTATTCCAACACCCGCTGCATGGTATTTGGGATGGATACTAGTGTGCTAGCGCCAACACCTTCTCCCTGGTACAGAATTGATAGTCTTGGAGAAAACTCGCTCTTCCTTGGACAAAACTATCCAATGATGGTGAAAGGCGATGTAACTGCTATTGACACAATGTTACTACCATTTATGAGAAGCAACAGTGTCTATACCTCGGACATTTGGGTGGTTCCCTACCCTAGTACTGATATAGTAGGACACTTTAGCCTGGATGATCAGTCCTGCGTTGGTCTCGAGATCGACAATGGATGGCCCGTCCCAGAGAATCACTTGTGGTTCAAAGCAAGCATTTCCAACACCGAGGAATGGTTGAGTTGAAGTTCATTTCATTGCTTGTTATTTGTTGTGATGAATACTTTAGTATTTATAATGTATCCTCGTTGTCGATGTGGGTTGATGACCTGTTGTATGTAATAAAATGATATGCCTATGATAAACTTACTAAATTTATGAATGGCTTTCAAGTTGCTCCTCTGAGTGAGTGGTGCGACGAGGCAACAAAATATTTTACGATACATAATTGTACGTGCATTGCAATAGGTTATCGGATGAGGCCAATCAACAATAGTAGTACACTATTTGTACTTGCTTCACATGCTTCGCGCGTCGGGCAGGTGTTTCTACTGTAGCCATATGTTAATGTGTTCGTTGTACGTAACCAGCACCTCGAATCCTCGATACTAGTACTATATAAGTAGTAGGAGTAGTAGGGTGGCATGGGCCAGAACAAGCATTCACGTCCACGAGTACGGCACACGCCACCACCACGACTTCCATCTGACACCATATTTCTTTGAGTCCGTGCTGGAGCAATCTCTTCAACCTCCTCATTTCTCTAACTTCAGCCATCGCACGGCGGGCGAGGTGGGGGTTTGCCGATAGTCGGTTTCCTCAACTGCGGTCCCACTTGTAAGGCCAACTCCAACGCACGACCCCAAACGGACCTCCGTTTTGCACGAACTCCAACGATAATTTTGACCTGAAAAGCAAGACCAAAGAAAACAAGAACCACAAGAATACATTTTACTAGAAGATATCCAACTTCCATAACTGCTCCTGTAAGTTGGATTAGTGCCTTCTCGATGCTTTCATTGTTGATCTGCGGAGGCTCAATCTTGCATGCTTCTTTCTTCTTCGAGTGTAAAGAAGTAGATGTTGCTTCCTCGCATCTAGTCTCATGTCTAGCCTCTATTCTAGTAGGAGTATCAACAAGTGCACTAGTCCCATCTCTAGCCTCTATGCTAGCTAAAAGTGCTAGAACATCTACTAAATTGCGCTCTATCAATATATCGATATACTCTTCTTCCCAACACCAAAACTTGCATCCATTCTACTCCCTCCGTTCCACAATACATGCCTTCTATTTGTCAAAATATAGATGTATCTAGACATGTTTTAGTATATAGGTCAAGTATTTTGGAACGAAGGGAGTACACAATAAATTTTTTAAGTTAGCACAACTAGTCTAATCCGAGAGCACAACCGAAGATTTGGTTAGCTTCTTCCTCCTTTTGCCGACACGTGGGACATCCAGCATCCAGGTCGTGTCATGCAAGAAAATAGAGTGGTATTTGAAGCCACGTGATGTGCATCTTGGGTTAAACAGTAAATAGAATCTTACTACTCTTGAGTAACTCCAAAAGCGGCCACCGAAGATCTTTATTGGATTTGTTTTTCATCACCAGCACTTAGAGGTGAAAGATGTGCAGGTTCAGTGGGTCCTCTTGCATTTTCACTGATATGTGGGGCCGCATGTGAGAAAACAGACGATGGGCTCCGCGCGTCCATCGGCTGGCTGAGAAGAGAGATAGAGGAGGGTTGAGCATGGACTCCGGGAAATTTGTTCTACGTACCTGGATATAGGCTCGATATAGTGGGGTGGTGAAAGGACCATGATGTCGCCTAGAGGGAGGGTGAATAGGCGTTTTAAAATCTTTTACGGATATGGCTATATCCTAATGCGGGAATAAACTAAGTGAATACTTTTCAAGCACAAATCATAAATATACTAGGCTCACTAAGTGCACCAACAACTTAGCATAAACAAGATGAGCACAACGAGGATATGAGTAAGAACAAGTTATACAAACTTACTTAATGTATATCACGAGATATGGAAATGAATAATACACACACCCACAAGTAGGCAATACAAGCTTACACAAATTATATCGCAATATATGGAATTGAATGATACAAGCAAACTCAAGTAAGCAGTACAAGATTACACAAGATATGTTACAAGCTAGCAATTCACACTAAACACAAGATAGAACAATAGTAGGAAGTATGAATTGCAGACTATAAAGTGTTGGCATGAATAATATCTACGATATGGTAACCAACACAATATAATGAGGACAACAAGAATAGTGAATGCGCAGTCAAGTGACCAAGGTAAACCACAAGTAAGGAGTTAGGGTTAGGGATAACCGAAGTCACGGAGACGATGATGTATCCCGATGTTCACTTCCTTCGAGGGAAGCTACTCACCGTTAGAGAGGTGGATGTTACCACGAAGGCACACCAACGCCACGAAGGCTCACCCTATTCTCCTTGATATATCACCACGAAGGCGATTCCCAACCACTAGTGGTAGACCTTGAGGTGGCCTCTAAACCTTCACAAACTTTCCGGGGGACAAATCACAAGTTGATTCCTCATCGGAGCACTCCTACCGCCTAGGAGTCTCCAACCTCCAAGAGTAACAAGATCAAGGGGGGAAATGCTCAAGACTTGCTCAAATCACGAATTGCTTTGGTCAAAAGAGAGAGGAGAAGTGGTTGTATGCTTGGATGAAATCTCTCTCAAGAACTCTCACAAATCTCTTCGGGGTGTAGCACGAGAAGGCTCAAATCCCTCTCTCTCAAATCCCACCAAAAGCAACTAATGTTATGGAGGGATGGGAGAGGAGAGGAACAATGGAGGAGGTCAACCAATGAACCCTAGATCCATGGGGTAGTTCCCCCCCAGATGGATTGGAGTTTTGAGGCTCGGGGAGTAGGATAGAGCTCAAAAGAATGGGGAAATCTCAGATCCAAAAGCCACTACTCGATGGGGAAGAAGGGTGCCTTATATAGTGCCCCGCCAAATCTGCCCGTTACGCACAGAAAAACGCAGCCCGGAACTTCTGGGCAAGCCCAGAACTTCCGGGCCCCCTATTGAACACATATGTGCAAACTCTCTGGTTAACCCGGAACTTTCCCAGAAGTTCCGGGCTGCCCGGAACTTCCGTCCCCGCAGAAAACAGCCAGCATACCGAAAGTAAAACATGCATAATTTTTTCATACGAACTCCCATTTTGATGATCTTGGGCTCGTTTTGAAGCTATGGAAAAGCTCCAGGTCCTCAGATAGAGAAACACACAAAATAAACCAAAATGGAGGGTGCAAAGTATGTAAATGTTAGATCATATATTTTGGGAAACTATTTGGCTTTGGCTTTTCTTTGGTATATAGGATATGCGTGGAATTGTGCATAGAAGATGTTGACTTGAGAAAATCCATCACAAACCCCTTTGATCCCCTCTTAAAAGTATGGGATCCTTATAACTCAAGAATCATAAAAGAGCTATACTACATAGCTATCGAGAATCCATTCTTGAGTGTATATGTTTCTTTTTGGTGGTCGTCACTCCACAACACTAACGTCAAAGGAACTAATACCTTTGACACGAGTCGTTCACTTGAGCTTGATGTTGATGTTTCTTCTTGGCTCAAGATGAAGGCAAGACATTGGTGAAGTCTTCAAGTCTCTCCCCCATACACAATGTGGGGAAGCTTTGCTTTGTATTCATCTTCACTTGTCCATCATGTGATCATCCACAAGCTTCAAGCATGTAATCCTTTGGGATGGTTATCTTGAACTTGCCCTTGTCAACCATGATCACCAAACACTTGATGTCATCCTCTCATAGACACTTGAAATCTCTTTCTCGACGCGAGCCCATGAGAATCACCTAACCCTCACAAACATAGACAACACATAGTATGGGTTAGTACACAGAGTGCAATTGATAATTTCTTATCATACCACAAGATCCTATGTGGTGCATCATTTGCGCTCGTGTGTTGACCATTTAGAGTTCGATCTTTGAGCTTCATCTTGGTAAACCTATATCTCTACTCCATGTTTAATCTTGACGTCTTGAAGGGTATATTGAATTCTTCACTTGAATAGCTTGCTTGAATACTTGATCAATCATGACTCACACATGAGTCCATTTTGATCATATCTTTGAGTCACTCCTTAAGATACTCCAATGAACTTCATTTTGATCATCTCAATGTAATTGTTGCTTCAAAGGAGTTGTCTTCCATTATTCTTCAATCATATTCCAATGGGACTAACCTTCAAATGTATATCTCAATGCAAACATTAGTCCATAAGGATTGTCATTAATTACCAAAACCACACATGGGGACTATATGTACTTTCAATCTCCCCCATTTTGGTAATTGATGACAATCTCAACAAGAGGGTTTATATAATGATTTTTTACACAAGCACACACTTTTTCTAGGATAAATTGTATACTTGTGGTGACTTTGATAGCATTAATTATCATAAAGAAACTTGATGTTTATCAAAACCGGTTGTACTAACATCAAAACACTACACAAGCATTTGATGTTAGTAATACCTCAATATATAGAGCAAGCTCCCCCACAATATATGCATGTGTGAATGAACTTTGAATTTCATTGCATATATTGGTTGATATAAACTAGTTGGAGTTTTTTTTTGTATATTCATTCATGCAACAAGCATATATAACTAGGGTGGATATGCATGAATGACAACAAGAACTTCAAAAGATATTTATCTTAAACCCTCTAACTTCTCCCCCATTGGCGATCATCCGCCAACCAGCATAGCTTTCCACAACCTAACCCATTTTAGTCCCATATAGCATTTGTGGTTGCTTGAGGGGTGAATTGAGTCTCCTAAGGTGTTTCGGCTACTTAGGGATGGTTGCTTTGTCATCAACCACCACCACCATTTCTGAATTACTAACTCCGGAACCACCAAAGCATTCCGTTACCACCATTTGACATTTTCCTTTGAGATCTTGAGTTTGCGTTTTTTTCGTTTCCTTGGGTGTTTCAGCTAACTAGGAACGGTTCGACATCGACAAACACCGCTGCTCAACTTTGACAAGGATTCGACATCGACCACTTCACCATTTTGACACCCTAACCGTAAGCAAGAACGGTAACCTCTATATCATCTTTGTATCATGGTATCCCATCATTGTACATTCTTGCCATTACATTGTCAACCCCTTAGCCCGTTTTGTGTTACTTGCCTATCGAGACTAGCCATTGAGCATTGCTGGCAACATTACTTGTGCACATTAGTGATCATCGATCTACACCTTCCATTGCATACATACCATATCATATTGGTATTATCTTGGTACCATAGTACAATCCCTTTTGTCACAAGATTGTTCCCGCATATACGCAATTGCTATCTTGGTTTGTGCATTTCGCATAAGTGGCCATATCAAAAAAAAGAATAAGCTTTTAAGCAAAAGAGAGAAACAAAGAGCTTGTAAGCAATAGCCATAGCATGCCACATTGCACCATACTACCATATTGATCATCTTGAATCATCGTGTGCGAAACACTGGAACATCATACATATATAGCATACTTGGGATAGAAAGTTGATACAGTTTGCATCTTATAGGTTGTGCACAAGTGTCATATCCGCCTATTGAGCAATCGTGCTAGCGTCTCTCTAGAGTTGTGCAACACGAGCGTTTTCCGTGGATTCCACATTTTGTGCTCACTCCTTGGTTGCACGGCCCCATTTATCTATCTGTGTGTGTGTGTTTCTGTGTGCCATCCTTTGCTCTTGGTCTACTTGCTTTACTTCCAATTTTGTGAACCTTCTCAACATTATCGATACCTTGACTAACATTTGCTTGAAATTTTGTGCCCCTCATCCTCACCAAGAGCCTCGATAAGCCTTTACTTTTGTAGGTGTAAGAAACAAACCCGGTACCAATTCTACTATTGTAGCATTACATTGAGTGATACTCGATACGTCCTCAATCTTCGGAAAAGGTAACTTTGGTAACTTTGGTTTTGTTCTCTCATTTGCTACTCACCTTTGCTTGAGACTTGTGATGGATAGGAAAAGCACACCTCCTTGGGTCTACAACAACAACGATGAGTTTGGTGCCATGAACAACAACTTGGACGCCAAGATGGATGCTCAAATGGAGGAGCTCAAAGCCCTCATCAAGTCCTACAAGAGATCTTCCTCATCTTCGAGAAGATACTCTAGTGCACATCCGTCCAAGCTACCATCTCTGACAAGATCACATCGGCATCGACACCATCAATGACAAGAACGTGAATGTCAAGCGCTCAACACCACCCACCGCTCTATGACTTCACCATCTACTTTGGTATCTTCACCAAGCGACTTCAAGGAATCTTCACCTTTGGACTTGAGGCATCTCGCCGACCCGCACCTCAAGAGAAGCTCCCCAAGCTCTAGTCCGTGACTTCCACGAGCTACTACGACCTCGACAGCGACCACAAGATTCCTTTCTATGGGACTAGAGACCCCGAGGAGTATCTCGAGTGGGAGAGCAAGATGTACGACTACCTCAAGCTACATCAAGTACCCTCCGAAGTTCAAGTGAAGTGCACCACAAGTACCTTCCATGACTACGCGTTGATTTGGTGGCTTCACACACCTTTGAGGAGCTTCAACATGAGTTGGTCCAAGATGAAGAAAGCGATGCGGCAAGAATTTGTGCCTTCCACCTACACGAAGCATCTTCATCTCCAATTGGAGAACACCATACAAGGATTCAAGTCCCTTGACGAGTACTTCACGAGCATGAAGGAACCCTTGCGACGAGCCGGTGTGGACGATCCCATTTGGATGAAGTTCTACTTCATAACGGGATTGAACAACGACATCCCCAAGAATATCTTCCTCGAGAACTACAAGTCCCTCGATGAAAACTACATTGGTGATCTCAAGGCAGAGCAAGAACTCAAGAAGGCCAAGTTTACTCGACCCCAAGCACACTTCGCGATGACCACGCTCCAAGACTACGAGCATGAGGCTAGTACCACCGAGATGTCCAAGCCCGACGAGCTTCAAGATGATGTTCCCAAGTTCGACTTCACCGCCATCCCTCTTTGTGGCATTGATGATGCCATGTCTACTACGACTCTTTTTCAAGACGGTCCGGCGATGAGTATGACTACAGAGCAACTCGAGGACCAAAATTTGGAGGCAAGTGACACGGTGACGAGCAAGGATGATGAGTCCATCTTTGGAGGCGAGAGTGATGATGTGCCATCTTCGGCCTTCATCGATGACGAGAGTGATGACGTGCCATCTTCAGCCTTCATCCACGATGAGAGTGATGATTTGCCATCTTCGGCCTTCATCCATGACGAGAGTGATGACATGCCATCTTTGGCCTTCATCCACGACGAGAGTGATGATGTGCCATCTTCGGCATTCATCCACGACAACAACCACGAGATGGCTGAGCATGGGATTTTCCCTTCAACCACGGCGATGTATGATGACTTGATTGACTTGTGCCATCATATTGAGAGTGGGAGAGAGTTCACCAATAGCCCCACATATGATGAGCTACCCAAATTCCCATATGCGGAGAGCCACAAAGCCCACCACTTGAGTGAGATGAGTGACTCCACCATATGTGACATTGAGTGCACCTACTTCGAGGGAGTGAGTGAGCCACCACCACATAGACAAAGTGAGGTAGTTGATAGGGCATGTGAGGCCATTTCAATTTCTAACAACTTAACCTCTACCTCTATTGTGTCTTCTCATTTGGTGCTAGGTCCCATATATGATGACGCGCCGATCCGCGATGACTTCGTCCTTCCTATGGACAAGACGATGGCCATGGTGGAATTTGATGCACCCCCACATGGTTCCATCAAGATGAAGATGTTGACCACCATTTGCTCTTTCCCACCTCACCTACACCACATGAGTGGAATGACAGAGGTAACATAGGTGATGGTGATGCTCTAGTCCCATTAGTGGACTATCTTAACATTGATTGCTTGCATGATGTTGATCCACCCATTCCCATGCTTCATGCTAGTATGATTTCCCCATGCGATGATTTACCCATTTATGATGAGTATGATGATTGCCATGTGGAGTCTATTAGGTGTAATGCCATGTTACATAGGATTTCTTGTGACAATTCTCTAGGTCACATCATGTTTGATAATCCGCTTGACTTGTCATATGATATGCATGAGATCAACAATACGTCATATTTGCAATCTCTTCATAGTGACTATGCATATGCCTTTAAAATAAACCCAATTTGCACATATGGCATCAATGACAAGCCCATGGTTATTGGCATTTGTTTTTCTTGTGAGAGTATTGATATGCTCCCTTTGCATCATTTATCTCATATGCCATGCCATGACCACCTAGCTTCGGATATGCATTGTTTTGGATGTTGTCCATTTTCTCCGTATGATGTTTCCAATATTGCTCATGAGGAGACCCCTCGTAGTTTCCTCATACATTTTAGGAGATTTCGATTCATCCCATGCATTGCATGATCCCAATACTTGTGTGCACAGTATGGTCCCCATGAATGACAATGCTAGTAATGTTCCATATACTTGCATTATCAATTGGTGTCCCCATCGTGTCATACATACCAACTATTCTTTCGTGATGGATGACATATTTCTCTATTGTGCATCAAATTTCTTTGACCGATGCTTATCTTGTGCTAACTCCCACATGCACATACACGCCATGATCGATGATGTGTACATTTACCACACACACAATTTCTTCGGGTTGTGTACCTTTTGTGTAGGTATCCATGAATACTTGTCAACCTCGCAATCCCACAAGTTGACAAAACGAGCTCTAGAGAGCAATGATGACTTGGGATCCCGTGGACTGTCTTTCCTACCGCTCTCTTCGCGCAAAGAATTCGCGCATTTATTCTACATGCCCCTCCCATGGTTATGTGTTATTGTCCATTACATATTATATGTCCATATTTCCATGGTAACTTTGCATGATATGCTCATTTCTTTTCATTTTCCATGCATTTGCGACCCATGCTTTGCATTACACATGATGATTGATTCTAGTACTTGTATGTGTATTTGCAAGCTTGGTGGAGATGTTGCTTGTTATTGCCATGTTCCATTTATGCCACATTCCTACGATGATACATTGATCTTGCTTTGTGCTCGTGCTCGCGATATGTCATGTGCATTGCCTATATATATTATTTGCTCACATGACATGATTTCCTCTAGTGTGTTAGATCTTTGCTCCACTAGTTTGCACGACTTGATTTCTATGCTTTCTCATGTTGCATCAAATTCTTGGATTACTTGCTCCTACTTTCTCATGTTGCGTGCAGTCTTCTGGGTTTTCCTTAGGTGTCGCTATGTCTCCTGTAGTTGTTCGATGAAACGATCCAGGTTGAGCCTGAAGAGTCTTCAACAACTTTTCGCCTATTGAAGTGATGGGGCGAAGGTGGCTCCTCGTAGCTGGTATTGACTTGGTCTTCTCTTGTCTTCTGAATCATGATGATCCCTTTTGCCTACTAAGGCGTCGAGTGTAGGCAATCATTTATGTAATGACACTAACAAGGCATAGTAGAGGTCCAATCTGCCGGACACACTGTCGCCAGTGTCGTCACCGAGAGCGGGGGATGCCGAGAACCGTTTTTCCTGCTCACTATAGTGAGTCGGGCCAAATGGCTAGGTTCTCATCCACCGGTGGTTGCCGATGCAACAATGATAAGGACAGGGTTGCTCTACTAGCGATGTATATCATGATCTTGCATATCCTATGCCCTGGCCGTCATAGGCCAAGGTTGCATAGTCCTGGGGCAATTTCAAAGGTGTCACCATCCTCTGGGACTTCATGTCCTCATTCCTTGAGACGATCTCTATTATTGGTATTGTCTTGTCGTGGTGTCACCAAATTTGTGTTCTGAAGATGTGGGTGAATGTCGAGCAAGGTGTATTCCTTCTAGGCTATCCACGAGGATTACAAGGAATCCCGTGGTCAGGGGCATAAGGACTCTAGCGACCATTTAAAAATTTGGAAGGGAAGAGATTAATAAGGAAAGTATTTCTTAGCTCTCGATAAACTGAGAATGGGAAGAGAAGTATAATTTTTGAAAATTAGTGATAAATTTTGGAAATAGTTTTACCCTAACTAACGACCATGCTAACTAAGGCTTCCTATAATCAGGATGGCTCTGATACCAGCTCTGTGGGGACCCCGACTCACAAGTCGTGATCACCGAATGCATGTGTACAATGATCCCAGAGATCAATGCTCACTGAACACACAGAAGCTGAATAACAAGAGTCTTACATCCATACATACCGTCTTACATGAATTACAACCATTATGGTCAAGTCTTGAGCATAACATTGCAGCGGAAATCTTCATCAATAACTTGGACCCATGCCATATGCCTTAACCCTACAGGCATTTTGACTGGGAAAGCGTCCTAGCTCGCACGATCGTCACCAAAGAACTCTTCAATATGTCTTGTCTTTCATGCCTGACCAATAAAATAACCAGTGGCAAGCCAATGAGTACTTTGAATGTACTCGCAAGCAACGCAAGAGTGATAGCAGAGTAATTATGCAAGGTTCTACTGCTAATTTGGCATTTTTGCGAAAAGCTAGTTTTTCTCATGCAAGTATGATCATCATTTGTCAAGGACATGAATGTGTCTGCAACAAGTATCAGGAGGTTACAGACATCAACATAGAGAAGGAGTTATGAACAACTCATGCTCAAGCTCAACGTGACTTCCTCATGAATCACGTCAACAGATTTACCAAACCGTGTTGTTTTCTAGAAACATATGGACATAGTCTAAGCAGCACCACCCAACTGTCCTTGACCGTGGACACGGCTATTCGAATAGTTTTACACTCTGCAGAGGTTGCACACTTTACCCACAAGATCCGAGGAATGTTCGTGTCATCCACGACCTGCGATACCTCAAGTACCCGGGGTAAGCACCCGATCACTATCTTTCCCTAGACGACACTAACATAGAGTCCACTCGATTGGTAGTAACCCCATGCCCAACATTTCACATCTTAAAATTGTGGAGCCTCGCTCCCATATTCAACACATACCATAAGCACGGGGTACCAATGGTGTATCCGATGCCCTGTGAAAACAGACATGGCCGCCGTACCTGGCACGACCCCGTCCCGAGAGAGCGCAACAATGACTCTCCCGTTACTAGTAATGCAGGCTCCAAGCTAGTATCGGCCTAGGTAATCAATAATGCCCTTTCCCATATAAGGGTAGAGTGGTTGCGCATCTAAGGTTGGGACAGTCGACAAATCTTAAATATAATCCGTCTCTGTAAACAACACTTTTATCAAACCTCGGTACACTACTTCTCCACCAAGTAGTGACCTAGTTCATCATCATCTCCCAGGGGCATCAGTGGCACCCATTGGGTCTGCTTGCAAGTATGTCAAACCAGACTTGTTTCTTTCCATGCATAACCCTGACCCACATTGCGTAGCCATCTACTATAGAATATTCCTACAACCCACCAACACAACTCTAAGCAAGGGTAGAGTCATGATCAATGCAAGTATCAATGGAGTATGCAACGGAGGCAAGCCTAGCAAGATTGCCATTCAAAGTATATCATGCACTCAGTGAAGCAACGAAAATGCTATTATGATGTAAAATGGTTCATCATGGTCAAAGGGTTGCTTGCCTGGTTCATCAGAGTCTTGAAATCTTCTGGTCCTTCTCCAAGTACTCCGTGTACTTCGTCAACTAACGTCGGAAACAATCACAATAAGCAACACAACAAGGCAGAAAATAAAAGTGCTCTAAAAATATTAATATGACTTTTCTAGGACATCTCTGGTTATATGAAAATTAACTAGAGTGGTTTCATTGGAATTGGGTCAGTGGATATTCCTAAACATTTTGATATGATGAAATCAAGGGGTTAATGGATTTGTAGGAAGAGCACAGAAATATATTTTTGAAAAATGAGAAAAGGCAACCATTTAACAAAGAATGGTTTTTGAGGCACCTAGGAGTTGGTTTCACTAGATTTGGAGTTCAAATGATTTCTCTATGAATTTGCAAAGTTTGCTATACATGAAGAAATAGACCATTATTTGAGGTGATACAGAAAGTATTAGTAAAAATGTTCAAAAACTAAGTTTTGAACTTATAGACATCTAGGATTTTGAATCATGGAATTTGGATCAAAAATGGGCTCTCTGTGATTTTCTAAAGTTCATTACAGAAATGAAAAAACAAGATTTGATAAATGTTTGTGAAGAAAAAGTCTCTCGAAAAATGTGCATGTTGCACCAACAGGTAGATCATGATTTATAGAGTCACTAGAAATTTGAATCATCAAATTTGGAGTTAATTAGAATATTTTATGGATTTTACCAGTCCACAGAAAAAGAAAAAGAAAAGGGATTTACCTAAATGGGCCCAATCCAGCGGCGGCAGCGCACACCGGGCAGGGTTTAGCGCCGAGGCGCAACTGGGCCGGCCCATCGGTTCAGCCGCACGCGTGCAGGGTCCACCTCGGAGGCGTATTTTCCCAGTGCGTCTCCACTTAAACGGTGGGGCCAGCTGACGGGGCACTGACCTGCGGGGTCCACCCACAGGGTCGTCGCCCTCCTCCTGCGCGCGACGGAGGAGGCAGAGGAGGCAGGGACGAGCGCTTGCCGGCGCCTGTTCCGGTGGCTCTAGCCACCTCCGGCGACCGCCCGGACTCCGGCGAGCTCGGGAGGATGGGCCGCGTCCACCTGGGGACCCAGTTTCCATCGGGGAGCGCTACAGCGAGCGAGTTCTTGGCCGCCGCAGGAACAGGCGATGGCGGGGTTCGGGACAGCAAGGAAGGCACGAGGAGGAGGAGATGGATCACGGGGTGAGTTGGCGGTGGTGATGAGAGGGTGCGGGAGTGTTGATGGGGAAGAGAGAGGGGTCGAGGCCCAAGAATTTAAGCGGCGGCCGGCGGCACTGCTCCGGCCATGGAGGTGCAAGGAGAGCACGGGAAGAGCAGTGGGTCGGTCAGAGGATGCGCGAGAGGGAGAGAGAGAGAGCAGTTGGAGACAAGAGAAGGCTCGGGGGTGGCCCTATATGGGCGCGGCCGGGAGGTGCCGTAGGCGGGGCACACGGCCACGGCTCGGGGCGTTGCCAGGGGCCAAACGGGTGCTTTGGGGCGTGTCTGAGGTGCTCGTGGGCGTGGTCCAGGTCAAGGGAAGGAGAGATGGAGAGAGGAGCGAGCGCGAGGCAGGCCAGGGACGCGGGCAGCCACTGGCGGACGCGGGCGGCGCTCGAGCACGCATCGCAGGGGTGAGAGGAGGGCGCGAGGGCAAGTTGGAGGCCCGCTGGCATGATGCAGACACTGAGGCGCATCGACTGGCGCGCTTGGGCGGCCCGAGGTGGACGGGAGCACGGTGGCAAGGCTCGGACGCCACTGTAGCACGCCCCAGAGTAGGCTTTTGGCCGACATGAGCGTGTTTTGTGCGCTCTGCCGTGTCCACTTGCGTCTGGCAGCGGCAGTGGGGAGTAAACAATGTGGCAATGCCATTGGATGCCCTGGGGATCCACTGGAGGGGAGAGGGAGTTGAGAGATAGTGGAAATGGTGTTGTCCAGAGAAGAAAAGTGGGTCCCTGCCCCCCCCCCTTCATCATTGCCTCTCGGGCAGGGAAGCACACCAGAGGTAGAGGGGGACTAGGAGGGGTTGTGGTAAAGAGGAGAACTCATGGAGATTAGTGGAAGTGGTCAAATTGGCGTTTTTAGAAAAAATGGCAGAAGGTGTTTGTTCTTGATTTAGGAAAGAATATGAACTCCTCTTGTCATAAGGCTTGACAGGGCCAAATGAGATGAGAAAACAAATGGTTCCACCAAGATTGAGTCCATTTGGGCAAAGTTGCCAATGCAACTTTTGTAAACCCTATAAATCAACAGAAATGGACTTTCCAAGATTTAGACATGCAAATCTATTCTCCTTGATGGACCACTTGGTGTAGTGTCATCATTTGAGGATCTGAACATGTCCACAAAAGTTGAGATCAAAAGGAGAAGGTTGCCAATGTAGAGTTGTTCAAATTTGGTTCTGGACAAGAAGGGTTTTGGGGCACTTTGATCAAGTTAACTTGTTCTCCAACTTGTGCCACTTGGTCTAGATTAATAATTAGACCATTTTAGCATGTGGTTGTGCCACTTGGTTGAGAGCATTTGGACAAGTTTGATAATGTAAAGTTGTTCAAACTTGAAAAAGGACATAAATGGTTTTGAGAGGGTTTCATGGGGTTATACTGTTCTCCATGACATGAGACTTGGCAAGATCACCAAATAGAGCATTTGTGACATGATGGAATTTTCTTGGATGTTTATGAAAATATTTCCTGTAGAAATATTTCAAATCATTTAAATGGGCAGAAATGGTTTTGGGAGGTTTTGTCCAATAATTTGCACATGACCATGTGATGAAACTCTTATATATGGAAAATATATATCCACTGAGTTTCCCTGATTTTTCTCAAATATTTTTGAAGCTTAAAAATAATTTTAACCTATTAAAGACCATTTCTGGCCTAAAGAAAAAGCCTTTAAATAAAATAGGAAATTAACTTTTGAAATTATATTTTTGTGGTTTCTGGGTGTCCTATATCTAATAAGAGTCAAATATAATTTTTAAAGATTTTTCACACCTTTAATTAAGTACTTGTAGTTCAAGTCTCAATTTAGGGGGTTTTGGAAAACCTAATTTAGAAAATACTTTTTGGCCAAAATATTTTTGCAAGAAATTATTTTTATGTCCAACACACATGGCATGATCATTGGTCAAGGTTTTGGATGAAGGAGAAGGAGTATAAGAGTTGGAGGATTTATTTGATTTTTAGAGCACTTGCAACCAACACACAAAATCAAATCAAGCAAAGACCTAAACACTCAAAAGTTTTTCTCAAACCACAATTTGTCATGATTTATTAGCTTAACTGTTATGGCATGAAAATCAGGATGTGACAAGATGTCATCCACTCATGGGACAGGAGGCACCTATCATAGGTCGACACGTGGCACGGCCCAACAGTGGCCCATTCCGGTGAAAAAGGCCAGCCCAGTAAAAATTAGCATGCCGGCCCATATAAGGCCTACTTGTGTCAGGTCCATTTAAGCCCACGGCCCATACGAGATGTGCCAATTCGGCCTGTCAACGGCCCGTTCAAGAGTTGACACCATTGCAGCCCATGTCAGTTCGAGCCCGTTAACAGCCCGCTATATATTTGGGCTCAATATCGGCCCAATGAGATTTCGGCCTCTTAACGACCCATTTAATGGATGGGCCAATTTTCAGGATGTACATCTTTCGGCCTTTTAGCGACCCATTTAAATGTTGGGCTAATTTCCAGCCCGGTGTGTCTTTCAGCCTGTTGACGACCCATAAATCTGATGGGCCATTTGTAGTCGGACCTGAGTTTTGGCCTTTAAGCGGCGCATTTAAGTGTTGGGCTAATTTCCGGCCCGGTGTCACTTTCAGCCTGTTGACGGCCCATAAATCAGTTGGGCCATTTGTAGTCGAACCTTAGTTTTTGGCTTTTAGCGACCCATTTAAGTGTTGGGCCAATTCCAGTCCCTGTGTGCCTTTCGGCCTGTTAACAGACCATAAATGAGTTGGGCCATTTGTAGTCGGACCTTAGTTTTGGCCTTTTAACGGCCCATGCTCTTCATGGTCCAATACCAGCCCGGTTTCTCTTTCGGCCTGCTAAAGGCCCACAACACTGTTGGTCCATTTACAATACGACCAGACTTTCGGCCTCTTAGCGGCCCATGCTCTTCATGGTCCAGTACAAGCCCGCTGTCTCTTTCCGCCTGCTAAAGGCCTACAGTATAGTTGGGCCATATGTAGCCCAAACTTAGTAACGACCTGTTAACAGCCCGTGAAATAAATTGGGCCCACCTGTTGCCCGCTTCAATGTCGCCTATTAACGACCCGGGAGGTAAGAGGGCTGACCATTAACTTTCGGCCTAGTAACAGCCCATTAACTTAATGGGCCCACTAAAGTTCGTACATGTCTTTAGGCCAAATTAGATAATTTGAGCCCATTAGGACGAGAAATTATGCACAGGACCAAAACCGATCAAGCAAAGGTACGGCATATAGGGAATAACGTTGCTCATCCAGCATATATTACAGGAAATTACATCCACTGGGCAACCAAAGATTGATGCCAGTGCAAATAAATGAGCAGAACCTAACCATCTACAACATCACAATCTGCAACCACAGCACAGATGATGCCAATAAGCATGTGGGCAAGTTCTTGCTACTTTGCTACACTGTCTCTGAAAACATTGATCAGCTTTTGTGTCGCACGACTCTGCAGCTATGATTCATCCACCAGTTCCACCATTGCTTCAGCCATTAATTGGTTCACAAACATACATTTATTCCGTTGCATTCGAGACAGAGGATACTGAACATATTCAGATGGCGATTTTGGTAGGCTTGTATTATTGATAGTGGAGAGTGTCTCGACCACTGCATCATAACATAAATTAGGACGGGAACCAAACAGATTAATCATGAGTTATTGCCATATTACCTGCCCTAGATTTACTGGAAAGAAACAATGGGGTTGCCTTGCTGTTTTCAGAGTTTGTCTTCTTATCTTTAGCAACCGGCACAAAATTAACACACTAGCATTGCTATAATTGGCCAAGTCAGATAATAGGAAAGCAACATTGACACAATGAACGTTTGGGCAACTAGCCTACACCAAATTAACACAATATGGCACAACTATCATCATCCAGGTAAGGTAATATGAAAGCAACATTGACACAATGAATGAATGGGCAACCAGAGAAGCACTACAATTCAGTAATGTGTGTGATATGAGATAGTACATTCATGCAGCTCAGTATGCAAAACTACCAGGCAGTTTTCCTTACAAAAGTCAACGTTGGCGCCTTTAACATTTTGCTACAACTAATTTTAGATCAGATAAAGGTTAGATTCACGCTGATTAACAAAATAAATGCTAATGTAAAAATATAGTGATATACAACAGGTACTTACATCAGCATTGGAGCATAGAGAATTCCCGCAAGATATTTTCCTCGAATACGATCCCAATGGAGGAAGTCTTCTATCGTTTAACCTTATTTTCTAAAAGAGAGATGGGTAAGAAACATGTAGAAAATATGATCAGAATGCTATAAAATTTCATGATGCGAGGATACGCACACGCTTCTTAGAATGGAGTTGACATTCTTTTGCTGGACTGGAGCGGACTAGTTCTTTGGCCACTGGAATCTGCTTATTATCAGTGGGAGTTGGGTTTCTCTGTCCTGGAGCAGTATCTATGAAAAATGGAGTTGGTTTATTATCTCCTGGCGTTTGGATCTTTTACAAAGACCTGGTTTGTAACCCTTCAGATTCTAACATAGCCGTCTTCCCCTTGCATGCCTTATATAGAAGAATGGTGATTCAGTTATAAAACATGCTACAGTAGAGATGGAATAGGTACTAAAGAATAGAAAGGCATGACATATTGACATGTATTCCCTCCATCCGGAAATAAATGGATGGGTCTAGGCATATTTCAGTTCTAGATACATCTAGTTTTATCCATTTCTGCGACATGTAATCCGGACGGAGGGAGTATGATGTAAGAGCTAGTGATACGACAAGACAACATAGTAAAAAAACACTAAAAATCCCACTGCAGAACCAAAGTATTCAAACCCACTGATATGAGATAGTACACTCATGCAGCTCAGGATGCAAAACTGCGAGGCAGTTTTCCTTACAAAAATCAACATTGTGGCCTTTAATCATACATTTTGCTACAACTAAATTTAGATCAGATAAAGGTTGGATTCACGCCGATTAACAAAATACATGCTGATGTAAAAATTTAGTGATATACAACAGGTACTTACATCTACATTGGAGCAGAGAGAATTCATGCAAGAATCTTTCCTCATAAATGATACCATTGTAGAAATTCTTCTATCTGTTAAGCTTATTTTCTAAAAGAGAGATGGGTAAGAAACATGTAGAAAAACTGATCAGCATGCTATAAATTTCATGATGCAAGGATACACACACGCTTCTTAGAATGGAGTTGACATATTTTTGCTGGACTGGAGCGGACTAGTTCTTTGGCCACTGGAATCTGCTTATTATCAGTAGGAGTTAGGTTTCTCTATGCTGGAGCAGTATCTATAAAAACTGGAGTTGGTTTACTATCTCCTGGCGTTTCGATCTTTTGCAAAGGCCTTGTTTGTAACCCTTCAGATTCTATCATAGTCGTCTTCCCCTTGCATGCCTTGTATATAAGAATGGTGCTTTAATTATAAAACATGCGACAACAAAGAGATGGAATAGGTACTGAAGAATAGAAAGGCATGACATATTGACATGTATTCCCTCCATCCGGAAAATAATGGATGGGTCTAGGCGTATTTCAGTTCTAGATACATCCTTTTCTATCCATTTCGGCAACATGTAATCTTGACGGAGGAGTATGGTGTAAGAGCTAGGGATACGACAGGACAATACAGCCAAAAAACACTAGTTGAATATAAAACTGTATGCTAGCGGAATACGTACAGAAATAACTAAGGCAACATACACGTGTATGATTGGGAAACTAAGATGGCATTGCAACAGAGCACTAGAACATCACTTCAATGTAAAAAAACATGGTATCGTAGACAGATGAAGTACATACTGATGAATAACAATGCATAAGATATTTAGAAGCATGATGTCCAAATTAAGCAGATGGGATTGCGATAGAGTAGAATGACAGTACTTGAATTTGAAAACATGTTATCATGAATGGAATAGGTACTGAAAAAAAAACAGGAAGGCATGACATATTTACATGCATGATCAGCATGCTAAGCACATGGCATTCCAACAGAGTAGATACACACCAGGACATTATATGCATGTTGTACCCATTCACAGGCCAAGTTAGAGCAAGGACCTTGTTTGGTGAAGAGGATTCATCATCTTTCTGCAAGTCTTCTGAAGAACTGCCTTTACATGTTCCATCATATTGGGTATCATTGACATCAAGTTTATTGGCCTTTACATTGCTCCGTGAGGTTCTTGTGGATATATCAGTGTGTGCAATTATATCTGACGTGCATGGAAGACAACTAGTAGTTAGATTTATGTAATGAGTGCATGTAGGAGACGACATAAATAGTAGGACTGGCGTTAAGTAGCAGCAGTAGGTCTCATAAACTAAAGGGAGAACACAAATGAAAGCTACAGAATATGTATCGTTTGTACTCGAGATTAACTAGATGGCACAAAAAAGAATTAAAGAACAACATAGGTAATACTAGAAGTTGTATAATACTATAATCACCAGCCTGTGGGATAGCATTGGCTGATGGATGATAACTATGGAACAACGTTACCTAAAGAACAAGTATCTTAGCTGAACTATGGAACAACGTTAACTCCTGAACAAGACCCGTAAGAGATCAACATGAATATACAGTGAAATTTGATGATCTATTTTCCATGCTTAGATGAATAACAAAGCCATAAATGTTGCACACAAGTAAGATGAGGGTACAACCTATCTGGCTGCCATCCATAGGAGTGAGCATCATGTGCTGACTTGTCGATGGCCCTCCAGTTGTTGTGGCTGTCCATGTCGGGCACGCGCATTTGAAAGTGCAACTATCCCTAGGTGGTTTTGGTAATTCATAACAACATATAGCTCATTGAGCTAATGCTATTCCAAGACTATTGTTTCAGGAAAGCTCAATGAATGGCATGGCATGGATGATGAAAGTGGATCCCTCAAAATACTAAGGACAAAGGATTGGCTCAAGCTCAAAAGCTCAAGACTCTTCATTTTACATTTTAGTGATCCAAGATCACATTGAGTCTATAGGAAAAGCCAATACTATCAAGAAGGGATGAGGTGTTGCTTAATAAGCCTCTTGCTTCATGTGCTTAGTGATATGCTCCAAAACCCTCAACTACTTTCCCACATCCACAAATGACCTAAACCTAAAGCCAAAATCGGTCACACCGATTCTTCCTATCCGGCGCCACCGATTCCAAAAATCATAGCCACTGCCACAAACCCTAAGCAAATCGGTCTTACCGATAGGGATCTCGGTCTCACTGAGATGGGATTGTAATCTCTCTGTTTCCCTTTGTAACGTTTCGGTCTAACCGAAGTGAGCGATTGGTCCCACCGACATTGCAATGTAAACTCTCTGTTTCCTTTTTGTAACATTTCAGTCTCACCGAAAAGTGCAAATCGGTCCCATCGAGTTTACCTGACCAACTCTCTGGAAAGCTTATTACCAAAATCGGTCTTACCGAGTTTGTGTAATCGGTCTTACCGAGATTACGTTATGCCCTAACCCTAACAGAATCGGTCTCACCGAGATGCATGTCGGTCCCATCAAAAATCACTAATGGTCACTAGGTTTACTAAATTGGTCCGACCGAGTTTAACTATTCGGTCCCACCGAGTTTGGTAGTGTGTAACGGTTAGATTTTGTGTGGAGGCTATATATACCCCTCCACCTCCTCTTCATTCGTGGAGAGAGCAATCAGACTAAACCTACACTTCCAACTTACCATTTCTGAGAGAGAACCACCTACTCATGTGTTGAGGCCAAGATATTCCATTCCTACCATATGAATCTCGATCTCCAGCCTTCCCCAAGTTGCTTTCCACTCAAACCCTCTTTCCACCAGATCCAAATCCTATGAGAGAGAGTTGAGTGTTGGGGAGACCATCATCAATGCACCATTTGTTACTTCTTGGAGAGTGGTGTCTCCTAGATTGGCTAGGTGTCACTTGGGAGCCTCCGACAAGATTGTGGAGTTGAACCAAGGAGTTTGTAAGGGCAAGGAGATCGCCTACTTCGTGAAGATCTACCGCTAGTGAGGCAAGTCCTTCTTGGGTGACGGCCATGGTGGGATAGACAAGGTTGCTTCTTCGTGGAACCTTCGTGGGTGGAGCCCTCCGTGGACTCGCGCAGCCGTTACCCTTCGTGGGTTGAAGTCTCGATCAATGTGGATGTACGATAGCACCACCTATCGGAACCACGCCAAAAACATCTGTGTCTCCAATTGCGTTTGAATCCTCCAAACCCTTCCCTTTACTTTCTTGCAAGTTGCATGCTTTAATTTCCGCTGCCTATACACTCTTTGCATGCTTGCTTGTATTGTGTGATGATTACTTGACTTGTCCTAAAATAGCTAAAATCTGCCAAACTCTAAAATTGGGAAAAGGTTAAGTTTTTATTGGTCAAGTAGTCTAATCACCCCCCTCTAGACATACTTCAAGGTCCTACAAGTGGTATCAGAGCCTTGGTCTCCATTTGCTTTGATTTCCATAGCTTTTGGTGGTCATAGCCTTGGTTTCACAACCTAGGAGAGTATGGCGTCTAGCAAGGGAAATTATCACCATAGAGGTCCTTACTTTGATGGTACTAGTTTTGCTAGTTGGAAGCATAAGATGAAAATGCATATTCTTGGACATAACCCCGCCATTTGGGCAATTATTTGTATTGGCTTGCAAGGTGAATTCTTCGATGGTAGAGAACCGAACCGTGAAGCTAATGCGGAAGAATTGAAGATGCTGCAATACAATGCTCAAGCATGTGACATCATCTTCAACGGATTGTGCCCCGAAGAATTTAACAAAATCAGCCGTCTTGAGAATGCAAAGTAAATTTGGGATACTTTTATTTGATATGCACGAAGGTACCGAGTCCGTCAAGGAATCCAAGTTAGATGTGCTCCAAAGTCAGCTTGACAAGTTCAAAATGAAGGATGGTGAAGGTGTCGCTGAAATGTACTCTAGGCTTGCTCTTATCACAAATGAGATTGCCGGCTTAGGGAGTGAAGAGATGACCAACAAATTCATCATCAAGAAAATCCAAAGAGCATTGGATGGAAAGTATGATACTGTGTGCACATTGATCCAAATGATGCCAAACTACAAAGATCTCAAGCCAACGGAAGTCATTGGAAGGATTGTTGCTCATGAGATGTCACTCAAGGATAAGGAGGAACTTCACAACAAGTCAAGTGGTGCTTACAAAGCCTCAAATGAAGCCCCCACATCATCAAGTGAGAAACAAACCTTCAATGAAGAATTGAGCTTAATGGTGAAGAACTTCAACAAATTCTACAAGAGTAGAAGCAAAGAAAGAAGCTCCAAGTCAAGGTCTTACAATGACAAGAGATCTTCTAGTCGAGAGCGCAATTGCTACAATTGTGGGAGGCCTGGACACTACTCCAATGAGTGTACGGCACCCTACAAAAGAAGAGAAGATTCTCCAAGAAGAAGGAGCAAAAGAGAAGAATCACCACCAAGAGAGAGGAGGAGTAGAGATGATTGTTATGAACGAAGACCCTCATGGAGAAGCAAGGATTCGGAAAGGAAGGACAAGTCATCAAGGAGCTACACAAAATGAAGACATCAAGCTCATGTAGGTGAACGGGTTTCCGGCTCCGACTCCGACAAACACTCCGAGAGAAGCTATCACTCCGACTCCGAATATACTCAAGATGAAGGTGTTGCCGGTCTAGCACTTGTGTCAACCAACTCCTACGACCTATTTGATTCACCAAATGAAGGAATTGGAAGATGCTTCATGGCCAAAGGTCCAAAGGTAACACATCCAGAGTATGTTGATTTTAATAATGATGAAGATGACTTGCTTGTGGATGATGATTTACTTGTTGACAACTCTAGTGATGAATACTATGATGAAACGTCAATTAATCATGCTAATCAAACGAATGACAATGATAAGGAGCAAATTGAGCTTCTAACTAAAGAACTAAACACTCTTAAGTTGGCTCATGAAACTATTTTCGAAGATCATCGAGAACTTTTAAGGGCTCATGAGAAGTTACGCTTTGAAAAGCTCAATCTTGAGCAAGAGCATGAGTTCTTAAAGGCAATCAGTGATGATCTCCGCAAGAAAAATTCTTCTTACATTGCCAAGCGTTTACTCTTACCTAATTACATGCCTCAAGTCAAGTCTAGTAACAAGTACAAGAAAGATACTTCCTCTAGTAGTAACAATAATAATGTTAAATCCAATATTGTTGCTTCTAGTAGTTCCCTTGATTCCACTAATGATTCTCTTAGCCAAGTTACACTTGAGCAAGAAAATAGTTTATTGAAGGGAATTATAGAGGAAGGTGTTTACAAGAGCCTTGCCGGGAGTAAGCAATTCGAGGAAATTGTACGCAAGCAAGGAAGGCACCGGAAGAATCAAGGTGTTGGTTTTGAACGAAAGTTCAACGCCAATGGAGTTGAGTGGGAAGAAGATCAATACCCCAAGACAAGTTTGTTCTTCAACAAGATAAGTATGATCCTACTTCCTTCAAGGGGACACAAGCTCAAGATGATCTTCCACCACAAGACCACAAGAACAAAGGCAAGGACAAACTTCAAGAAGAGATTGATGCATTTGAAGAAGCACCTAAAGCCTCGTTCAAGTGGGTCCCCAAGACTACGTCAAGTTCTACATCATCAAGTACAACTACAACTCCAAGGATTCCCATCAAGATGATGTGGATCCCGAAGAAGAATAACTAGAGAGTTCTTGAGGGTGAATCCGCCAACATTCTTCACTCATATCATTTTGGCAAGAACAAGTGCAATCAACCTTCACATCTTGCACTAGTTCAAGGAGTCACAAACTCTCATGTTGGTAAGGCAAGGGACAAGGTAACCTAATGTTTTCATGGACATCATCTTGTGTGTGCATCACTCTATGTCTATGGATATTCTTGTGTGTTCCTTCTGGGACTAACCCATGTAGGTAAGTTGAAAGTGCTACTCACTCCAAAGGATTGCTCCAAATGATCTACATCAACATTGAGCATCTACATCTTCAACACCTACATGAAGTCATCATCGACAAAACCCAAGGTTAGTTCATCCCTCTAAGGGGGGATCTCACATCTAGGGGGAGCTTAACTCTAAAGAACTGAGTCAAAGCAACTCTAATGGTGTTAACACATTAATGCATTATGTAAAAGTGGTAACCCCACTTGAGCTTAAACGATGAGTATGACCTATGATCAAATGTTCTCATTTGACTCCTAAGTCAATATACTCATATATAGATGACCTAGTCATCGCCAATTGTTTGATAGATGCTAGAATTGGTTGTGCATGCTTTGCCACATATTTCAATTGCCATCTTATTGTGTGAGCATGTTGGTGCATATTTTACTCATTCAAGGACATCCACTTGTTGTTTTGATTGTTTGGTTCCTTTCTTTGTGCCAAGTGGATGGACAAGAATGCCTAAGAACCTTCTTTAGCTATCTATGCTTTTCTCATCTCAAACTCTATTCATGCTACATCACAAAATTTGATCAAGTCAGATTTGAACCACTCTACGTGAGGAGCACTCGAAGTCCCCGATTCGTCATAGACTTAAACTTCCAAAACCTCTTAGTGATTCTCGGTCTGACCGATCCTTCAATTTCGGTCCTACCAAGATCATCAAGTTGATCTAAGTTTTCAATCTCGGTGCAACCGATTTGAACTTTTCGGTCTCACCGATTTGCTGTAACTGAACACAGTTATGCATCTTGGTGCCACCGAGTTGTTCCACTCGGTCACACCGACAGGGTCGGGCTATATATAGCCACGGGCAAAATTTTGGAAATTTCTCCGAAAACCTTCGCCCGCGCAACAGCTCGCTCTGCCATCGTGGTCTCCGGATCATCTCCTCGTCGCCAGCAGCCTCCTATCGCTGGTCTTCGCCGCCGTCAACGGATTTCGTCCCCGCTGTTGCCGCCATAGCAAGTCCGCCGCCAAGTTAGGGTATGGACTTGATCTTTGTGCTATCCACGTCTGATTCCTAGCACATTGCTTTCATATTGATTCTTGCCACAATTGAAACCCTTCTATCCAGCCAAAGTAGATCATAGATTAGATGTGATTCGAATTTTTAGGTTTAGGTTTCCGCCGAAACCATCTCGGACCCACCGAGTTGAAAAACTCGGTCTCACCGATTTGGCTTATGCCATTGCACTAGTGACTCTCGATCTAACCGAGAATTACTAATCGGTGCAACCGATTTGAGGATTCTGTGAAACCCTAGCAGTCTCGGTTCCACCGAACTGAAACTCGGTCTAACCGAGATCATCAGTTTAGGTTCTAAAACTGCTTCGGTATCACCGAGTTTGAAAATCGATGGATCCGAAATGCTTTCTGTGGAAAACTAAAACTGAACTTTTGAGTCATTCTTTTGCAAAAACCTCTGCATTTTGTGATGCTCATCTTTTCTATCTCATCTATAACTCTTCACAGGGTCAGCAGTCAGCTTTTGTAGTATGTCTGATCAAAGTGACAGCCAGAACAGGCCAGAAGAGCAGATGGACTTGAGTGAGGGCACTAGTCCCTCCAGTACTTCAGATGAATGGTGCGGAAGTACTCCTAGCAATTTGCCTAAGGCTGCAACTAGGCAAAGGAGGAAAAGAACTTCAGATTCAGAGGATGAAGACTACAAGGCTGAGGAAGATGAGGCTACTTCCAAGAAAGTGGTGCTCAAGAAGGAATATGGCTCAGTAAAGGATATAAAGCCAGGCATGAAGATTAAAAGGCCTGCAAGAAGGCAACCTATGCCCAAGGCCAGAGCATCAACTCAACTGCCTGAAAATCCTGATCCCAAAGAGCCAGCTGATGAAAGCAAGAAGAGGAAGGAAAGGGTCAAGAAGACCATGGCCAGAGTTGTTGGGCAACCTTCCATGATGGAAGAGGAAGAGCTTGCTGCACCAGCACCAAAGGCACCTAAGCTTATGGGTGATGCAATCAGATCAGGGGCTGCAACATCTAAGCCCAAGGAAGCACCCAAAGCTACCCCCAAGGCCAAGTCTGCACCAAAGAGGAATACCAGGAGTATTCCAGCTGCTGAGAAGAACAAGGCCCCGGTGCCCAATGTTGCTGAGGAGGAAGATGAAGAAGGGCAGGTTCTAAGAAAGCTCAAGCCCAAGATACCAGACCACAATGATGCCCATCCTGTGGCTGAGGACATGAAAATCAGGAAGGATTCAGGGCTGAGACTGTGGAGAATGGCAGATCCATATGCCATAAGGAGAAGAACTGCTGTTGATTACAGGTTCCATACAAAGGAACAGCAGGACTTCTATGAGACAATCTTATTGGACAAGAAGCCCATAGTTTGTGACATGAGGTGGGCTGACTGGAAATTCATCAAGGAGAATGAACATCACTATCCTGGAGTGCAAGACAGCTTTGTTGGTTGTGGAGTTGCAGATTTTGTTGGGCAAATGCTCACAAATTGGAATGATGAACTTGTCATGCAATTCTACTCCACAGCACATTTTTACCCAGATGGGAGAATTGTTTGGATGTCTGAAGGTACAAGGTACCGATCCACTGTTGAAGAAAATGCCCCAAAGGAAAATGATGATGATATGGACATTTATGCAAAGAAGAAGATGGGACACAATACCATGGCTCACATGTACAAGGAGATCCCAGACAAAGCACTAGAGACTTTCTCTTTTGGATCAGTCCACTTTCTCCTGTCAGGGCTGGCTACTATCAATTGGATTCTGAGGCACACTCTGTTGCCCAAGTCAGGTGACCATAACATGATCAGAGGGCATGCCATCAACATGTTGCATTTATTTGATGTGCCACGAAAATTTAAAGTCATGAGCCTTATGGTTGAAATTATCAAGAGGACTACAGCAGATCAGAAGAGGAGTTGTGGATATACACCTCAGATTCAGGAATTGATCAACTCAAAGATGGGAACTGGCAAATATCAGTTGGATAAGGAACACTTTCCACTTTATCCAGACTTTGAGGACAATGAGGTTGTCATGAATGAAGATGATCCATCATCAGTTCAAGCTCAGGAGAAGAAAGAAAAGGCAAGGAAGGAGAAGGCTGCCAAGATGCCAACTCAAGAGGAGGCATCTGAATATTTCTTGAAAACCAAACAGGAGCAGCTTGGTTACTTGATAACATCATCTCTGAGGATTGAGAAGGGGTTGGCCACCCTAACTCAAAACCAGGAGAGCCTGGAGAGAATCATGGAACAAAAATTCTATGATCTAGATGTCAAGGTACCTGAGATTCAGTCAGTTGTGGAGCAGCTGCAGGATGACATGCAGGAGAGGAAGGGCAAGACAACCACCAATGTGTTTGCCAGAGTGCCCAGAGCGCAGAGGTCAGTTGCAGAGCCAGTGAAAGACACTAGAGCAACAACTTCAGCACCAGCTACTGCCCCTTCAGCTCCAGTGCAACCAGCTTCAGCATCAACTCCAGCACCCTCTACATCAACTGAAGCCTTTGTCCTTGGAGTCATCAGGACACCACCACTGGAAGATCAAGCCTGAGAGTCAATCTAGCACTATGCATTTTCTATGAACTTTTTGGTAACTTGTTGCCAAAGGGGGAGAAAAATTTATAGATCATAGGCTTCGAGAGAGAGAGCGTTGCCTTTGTTCTCTCTTGCTTTTGGTGTGTTTATCTTTGTTTGCTTTTTGGTTGAGATACTATGCTTGTGAGACATTGATGATCATGTGTTTGATCATAAGCTACACTTATGCATGCTTGATATTATCTTATCTATCTTATGTGATCACTCACTATGCTTGGTGATGAGTGCATGTATTCATTGTCTATTATTTTGAGCACTCCACCAAGTTGTATGTGACATGGAAGAGTAACCCATGAGCCTAATTCATTGTGCATTTGCAGTCCAAAGGAAATCTAAAACTATGCACAAATTTAGGGGGAGCTCTTGCTTATCACATACTTCTCAAAGCGACGATGTTATTTAAATGTTATTATCATTTTTCGAAGCTTTGATCTATATGTTGTCATCAGTTACCAAAAAGGGGGAGATTGAAAGTGCAACTATCCCTAGGTGGTTTTGGTAATTCTTAACAACATATAGCTCATCGAGCTAATGCTATTCCAAGACTATTGTTTCAGAAAGCTCAATGAATGGCATGGCATGGATGATGAAAGTAAATCCCTCAAAATACTAAGGACAAAGGATTGGCTCAAGCTCAAAAGCTCAAGACTCTTCATTTTACATTTTAGTGATCCAAGATCACATTGAGTCTATAGGAAAAGCCAATACTATCAAGAAGGGATGAGGTGTTGCTTAATGAGCCTCTTGCTTCATGTGCTTAGTGATATGCTCCAAAACCCTCAACTACTTTCCAACATCCACAAATGACCTAAACCTAAAGCCAAAATCGGTCACACTGATTCTTCCTATCCAGCGCCACCGATTCCAAAAATCATAGCCACTGCCACAAACCATAAGCAAATCGGTCTTACCGATAGGGATCTCGGTCTCACCGAGATGGGATTGTAATCTCTTTGTTTCCCTTCGTAACGTTTCGGTCTAACCGAAGTGAGCGATCGGTCCCACCGAGATTGCAATGTAAACTCTCTGTTTCCTTTTTGTAACATTTCGGTCTCACCGAAAAGAGCAAATCGGTCCCACCGAGTTTACCTGACCAACTCTTTGGAAAGCTTATTACCAAAATCGGTCTTACCGAGTTTGTGTAATCGGTCTTACCGAGATTACGTTATGCCCTAACCCTAATAGAATCGGTCTCACCGAGATGCATGTTGGTCCCATCAAAAATCACTAACGGTCACTAGGTTTACTAAATCGGTCCGACCGAGTTTGGTAAATTGTGTGTAACGGTTAGATTTTGTGTGGAGGCTATATATACCCCTCCACCTCCTCTTCATTCGTGGAGAGAGCCATCATACTAAACCTACACTTCCAACTTACCATTTCTGAGAGAGAACCACCTACTCATGTGTTGAGGCCAAGATATTCCATTCCTACCATATGATTCTTGATCTCTAGCCTTCCCCAAGTTGCTTTCCACTCAAACCCTCTTTCCACCAGATCCAAATCCTATGAGAGAGTTTTGAGTGTTGGGGAGACTATCATTTGAAGCACAAGAGCAAGGAGTTCATCATCAACGCACCATTTGTTACTTCTTGGAGAGTGGTGTCTCCTAGATTGGCTAGGTGTCACTTGGGAGCCTCCGACAAGATTGTGGAGTTGAACCAAGGAGTTTGTAAGGGCAAGGAGATCGCCTACTACGTGAAGATCTACCGCTAGTGAGGCAAGTCCTTCTTGGGCGACGGCCATGGTGGGATAGAAAAGGTTGCTTCTTCGTGGACCCTTCGTGGGTGGAGCCCTCCGTGTACTCGTGCAGCCGTTACCCTTCGTGGGTTGAAGTCTCGATCAACGTGGATGTACGATAGCACCAGCTATCGGAACCACGCCAAAAACATCTGTGTCTCCAATTGCGTTTGAATCCTCCAAACCCTTCCCTTTACTTTCTTGCAAGTTGCATGCTTTAATTTCCGCCGCCTATACACTGTTTGCATGCTTGCTTGTATTGTGTGATGATTACTTGACTTGTCCTAAAATAGCTAAAATTTGCCAAACTCTAAAATTGGGAAAAGGTTAAGTTTTTATTGGTCAAGTAGTCTAATCACCCCCCCCCTCTAGACATACTTCATGGTCCTACAGCATCCGATGCAGGGAACTGTTGAGTGGGGATTATAGCTCCCTTCTGGTGTATGCTTCCCTTGTTGGAGCAGCTGCGGTGAGTCGGAAAACAGTGTGTGTGAAGATGTAGATAATGCATAATGTTAAGAATGACATATCTCTTTGATCTGAAGAAATACACTAAGAGTTCAACAACAAGGTACGAGAGTGGTCACACGTCTGTTGACTGAAGACTAAATTGGGGTCACCCGATTTTATTTTATTTTAGTATTGTCCGATCTACGTCGGATGGCTTGATGGCCGTCTTGTGCCTCCTGGCTGACAGTGTTCAGAATCTTCCCCGAAGAGCCAGCGAACAACGGCAGAGCAGCCTGCCTCCGCCGTCTGTGGCCCCGGCCAAAACCCTGCTCCCCGCCCCACCGCACTGCCGTGGTTGCGCCGCCCCGGGCCAATCCACAAAGACTCACTGTCATCCAGATCCGGCGGCGGCAGTACCTTCAACCCATGCAACTCTAAAAGATAGCCATCTAAGCGCTGCTTCCGCGGCGAACTTGTGGCCTCGCACCCTTATGTTAGAGACCAGCCAACCGGCAGCCTAGGAGCTCCGCCGCCTCGAGGGGTGCTGCTTCCCATTGGGAATCGATTGGCCCTGAATAAAAATTCAGAGAACTGACGTCTAAATAAAGTGATTTGTGATGAGGGTGCGACCTATCTGGCGGCATGGTGAAGTAGGCAGGTCCAGCTACCGAGTCGGTGAGGCCGACGCGGTTGCGGTGGCGACCGGCGACAAGGAAAGAGGGATGTCTTGACGGTCGACGGCTATGGGGAAGCAGCGCCAGGACTCTGGACGGATCCGAAGTTGGAGCCGCTCCGGTGCCATGAACAACGGCGGGGGTGAATCGGTGTCAGGACCCCGACTCAATGACACATCGACCTAGCATGTAACACCTCATATCACTTTGCGGCCTCACGCATGGTATTCCCACAGGTGTCGCCTTACGTTTGCCCGGGACTGTTTGCGTCTTTTGGCACACGTATATGATAGTGTCTCTAGCATCCATATGATAAGGAGCCCAGGCTGACATGGCTAGTCGTAAACCCAAAGTGGCACAAACTTACAGGGACAGGCATCCATGACCCAACATCGAACGTGTCGGTCATCAGCGAGTGAATCCAGGCTGTAGCACTGGGCTAGCAAGACTCCGGTGAACCGGGCTTTAGCGGGCTAACAGGACTCCGGTATTCATCACGTGACATTTCCCCGAAGGGACAGACACATGAACGAAGAAGGACACATGCCAGCCAGCCTAAGTGTTCCGGAGCAGTAGCAAGCTACCATGGCTCAGTGGAAGCACTAGGAGACATTTCCCGGTAAGAGAGGCTACCAAGGATAAACAACTAGATAGTCAGATCCCACACATACCAAGCATTTCAATAACATACACACAATATGCTCGATATGTGCAAATACAACATGGCATCACAACATGACTCTACGACTCAAGTATTTATTCAATAGGCTCCGAGGAGCGAGATATTACAAACATGGGTCTCATGACCCAACATTTAGAGCATACAAGTCAAAACACAAGCGGAAGCTATCATGTTTGAGTACATACATCTATAAATGAAAAAGGCTGAGAAGCCTGACTGTCTACCAGATCCTGCCGAGGGCACAAGATCGTAGCTGAGGTAACAAGCTATATGTCGAAGTCCACGCGAAACTACTAGTGAGACTGAAGTCTCTCTGCAAAAACATAAAATAGGCAAACGTGAGTACAAATGTACCCAGCAAGACTTACATCAGAACTAACTACATATGCATCATTATCAACAAAGGGGATGGTGGGGTTTAACTGCAGCAAGCTAGCTTTGACTCGGTGGCTATCCTGAACTACGACTACAAGTAACTCTTTTTAGGTGGCGCACACGAGTCCACATATTCACCATATCAATACACCACTATGGATCCGCTCCCGTCTCCCTACGAGAACGCCATCCATAGCACTCACGCTTATCTTGCATATTTTAGAGTATCCACTTTCACTTGTCTATGAACTGTACAGGCAACCCAGAAGTCCTTTTCCGCGGACACGGCTATTCGAATAGATGATGTTAACCCTGCGGGGGTGTACTTCTTCACACACGCTCTCACCACTTATCGCCGTTTACACGACATGTACTCGGCAACCTTCAAGCGGAAGCCCAACGTGGGTGTCGGCCACGGCCTACCTAACCACTCAAGTCTCTAGTCCAGGTTTATCGCCTATTCGGGTTCCATCCGTGAGGAGATCCGGCCGGGGTTTCGCTCACAGCCCCAAATGATGTGTACAGGGTTCCGTGACACCAAACGGGCGCCCGGTATACCCGGCCACGTGCCTACTGCATCACAGCCCACCCCTCCGGTCAGCGGTGCCCACGGCCTCCAGCATACTACAAACACCAGAAACTACTTGCAACTCCTGGACAGAGGACAAGGGTGATTAAGAAGCCGAGAGGGTCCATTGATTTCGGCCCCAATGCGTGGTAGTAATTGTTTCATGGATCACAAACACAGAACTCAGTTCCTGAGGACGGCTTCAATGATACAACCCACCATGTACTCCTACATGGCCTCTCACCGCTACCTTTACCAAATCTTGTTCACACACTTAGCTCACACAAAGTAGGACATGTTCACACACCTCTGATTCATCCCCGATGAATCAGACCTGACTCAACTCTAAGCAATAGCAGGCATGAGAAACAAACATGAATGAGTAGGCACAACAGGGCTCAAACAACTCCTACTCATGCCAGTGGGTTTCATCTATTTACTGTGGCAATGACAGGTCATGCAGAGGATAAAGGGGTTCAGCTACCGTAGCAAGTAACAAATGAATCGTTGTTGTCCTAATGCATTAAAAGAGAGCAGGAGCGAGAGAGTGGGATTATATCGGAATGAACAAGGGGGTTTTGCTTGCCTGGCACTTCTGAAGATAGTATATCTCTTCATTGGTGTCATCGATCACATCGTCGGTATACGTCTTACTGAGAGGGGACAAGCACCGACAAACAAAGAAGAAGCACAATCAATGCAATGCACAATATGATGCATGATCATGACATGGCAATATGCTGTGGTTTGAGCTAATGCAACTAGCAGCAAGTTAAATGAAGTTGGTTTGAACCCTAGGTTCAAATTCAAACTCCACATGAGGCATTTCAAATGCCATTAATTCAATTTGTTGCATACAGCAGATTTAAGTTGCTCAAACATGCATGAAAATGGTACAGATGGATAGATTGGATTTTTCTGATCATTTTTCATATATAAATCTTTGCATTTGGAGTTACAGATTAATTTCTATGTATTTTTGAAGTTTGCAAGATTTCCTGGAATTTCCTATATAAGAATAAATCCAGAAAAGGATTTACTACGTCAGCATGACGTAGGTGTGACGTCAGCAGGTCAACTGGGTCGGCCAGGTCAAACCTGACCTATGGGACCCATACGTCAGTGTCTAGGCTAATTAACAGGGAGTGTTGGTGCTAATTTAATCCTAACTAAAAGTGTTAGTAGGGCATGAGCCCACATGTCAGTGTCTAGTTAATTAACTAAATTAATTAGTGTTAACTAATCTAACACCTAAATAAACAGTGCCTGGCCCACACGTCAGTGAGCCAGAGCAGGTCAAAGTGCGGTCAAACCCGGGTCAAACTCGCCGGAGTTGACCCGTGGCTCGTCGCCGGCGACGCTAGCGATGGCGGAGGGCGTCGGAAACGCTCCTCCGGTGACCAAATCGGCAACTAAGGGGATCTACGCATTGCTGGTGCTCTTCCGCATCCAACTGGACCGGAGTTAGCGGCAGGGGTGGCCGGAGTCGATCGCGGCATCGACCTCGGCGGCGGCCGGAGTTCGGGTGAGGTTGGGAATGGTGCTGTGGGGCACGGTGGGGCGAACGGCTGGGTGCTACAGCCTCCTGGCGATGTGCTGAGCATGGTGACGCGCTCGGTTTCGAGCTTACGCGTCTGTAGCCACGATGGCGACATGGCCGGCGGAGCCGAGCTCTCGGGTCCGGCGGAAACAACGGCTAGAGCGGCCAAACGGCATGGGAAGAAGAGGGGAACGGGTCAGCGGCTCACCGCGAGTCCAACGAGCGTGAGGGCGAGGCCGGGGATGCTCTGTGGGCGGCGAATCGAGCAACGGCGGCCGTCGGTGCAGAGGACGAAGATGGCGTCGAGGACGGCGTTGCAGGGCTTCCGGCAGGGCGTGTCTCGATGGGGAGGAAGAGGGGGTCGAGGTGGAGCTTCTGAGCGCTTCGGCGAGGCGAGGCGGTGGCTGTGGCCGCGGGAACAGCGAGCGGCGCGACGAGCTCCGCTCAGGCGCGTGCAGGGAGAGAGCAGAGGAGGGGGAGAGTGTTCGAGAGAGAGTTAGAGGGGCCAGGGGGCTGCGTGGCGTCTCCAGGGGGTCGAGAAGCGAGCAGGGAGGCATGAGGAGGTGGAAGCAGGAGGTGGCCGAGAGTGCGCGCGCGGGCGACACGCCGGCGTCCTTCTGGCACAAGGAGGAGGGTGACTGGCACTGTGGGCCAGTGGGCCACACAGTGCTGGGCTAGCTGAGGCACCGGATGGGCTGCAGGTAAGCGCCAGTCAGCTTTCTCACTCTCTTTTAATTCCATTTTCTATTTTCTGTAGTTGTTTTGGCTTTATTATAAATGCCAGAGCATTATTAAAAAATCCTGAAAATATTTGTGGCATTGTTGAAATTATTTCCAACAGCCCTCTACTAGTTTCAGAATTATTAGAGCATTTAAAATATTTATAAGATTTAAATGCCCCAATTCAAATACAATATGAGTTAATTCAAAAATCCAGAAATGACCTATAAATATGTTCATCATTTTTGGCAGAGGTTTTCACCTTTATCAGAAATCATGAACATTTTCAAAGGCATTTTGGGTTTATTGAAAATGATTTTATTTGAGCCTATTTGAATTCATTTGGTGCTAGGGTTTAAACAATCCCCATTTCAGGTTTAACTGAAATTTAAACATGATGCAACACATGACTAGCTAGCTCAGAGCAAACCAGAAGCTAGGGATGTGACAACTCACCCCTACTAAACAAGAGTCTCGTCCCGAGATTCAAGCGTAGGGTAAGATGAAGGGGAAAACGCAACTAACGAAATCTTCACGATCCAGGTTGCACTTCAAATGAACGTTGATTTGATCACCATCATTATCTTGATGTCTTGCTCTGAGAACTCCAACTGACATGACAACGAGAGGAGAAAGAAAACTCTATAAGGATCGATCTTGTCGAAGGCCGAACAACTCAGGATTAACTCACGGAATGAGAGATCGCAACATCTCTCGAGCTGAGAGACGAAGCACATCTCTAGAGGAATGGAGTGGAACAGATGGCGAAGGTTCACTAGGTAGACAACAATCCCGCCTTAAGAGGGTGGTGACTGGTTGTCAATGTAGCGAAGAGTGGAGTTGCCATGATATTATAACGAGACATCTTGAGGCACGTGACTCGCAGAAATATTCCCTTAAGTGGCAAAAAGAATTACCTTTGATTCAAAGATCATTGAGACTCTTTATACCAACTTAGGGAAATTCTCGAGCAATCATTTGGAGGGGTTCGGTAGAAGGGCATACCCGAATTAGAATGGATGATGTGGACTACCTTGTTGAAGACAACGTGATGGATGATTTTGCTTATCATCGGAAATGGATGGAACCCATGGTAGAATGGCACATTGGCGGTGCAAACTGGGAACGAACGCAAATGCTGGGAATGATTCTGGTAACTGGGGAGGAGCTCAACAGTAGAGAGTGATTCCACTGTTGGAGTGGCTATAGCATAACCGAAAAGACTAGGAGCAATCCCAGTTAGTGCTGGTGATAACACCTAGCGCTTGTGCGTGCTCTCAAGAACTTGAGCATTTCCATATTCACCAGGGTTTACCAATCTCCATGTCAAGGATCCTGGCAACACAACATACTACCATGATGAATAATGATGGATGATGCAGATGCAAAGGAAGATAACACCTTCTCAGATTTCACCTTAGCGAGGCTAAGGAAACAAAATCTGGATGATCGACCGAGAGACATTTGACATTCCGCTTCTAATGCTCTCCTTGATGTGCTAGCGTAACCCATTTGCATGGTTTGGTATCTAGAACATCAAGTAAAAGGTCGGACTTCGGGAGCACAAAAGAAAATCCATAAGGAACAACTAAGGAATAAATCCTACAAAGTCCTTATGGGGAGGTGACCAACTTCCTCAACCAAGATACTATAATAATAGGCCTTCCGGCAAGGTGTGTTGGCCACGACATCCACTTTACCGGTTACAGTGAGACCATTATTACCGTTCTTGGGAAACATTCCAACCATCATATCTACCCGAGATTCAGATCTGGTTGGTGTTAGGATATTCCAGACTCATCAAGTCTAGAAAGAAAAATGAAAGTTTGCAACACAAATCGACGAGATGACGTTGCGTGATTCTCGGGGAATGAACTACGGTAGCAAGCTCCAAAACATGAGCTAGTTCTGCTACAACATGTGAACACGTTGTCCGAGACAAGCATGACCACACAGTAGTCTTATAATAAAACACTACCGAGTTCTGGAGGGGAACCATCATCGAGGATATCGAAGTCCTTGCATAAGTCTTGCTCTTAAGAAGGAACTTCTTCTCCTTGAACAAATCAATCAGTGGCTTGGTGTGCTACGGAATACATATGGAGTGGAGGTAATTAATCTACCAAACCATAGTATACTTTGCACATGTGTGACTAACTTGGGATGATTCCAAGGAAGCAACATTGACTTTATCGAATTCACGGCGGCAACTTACATTAAATGCATGTGAATCTGAGGAAGTCACTTCTTACATCCGAACATATACTTCATGAACGTGACATGAAGATAATGCCTATAGAAGTTTCTAACACTAGCTTAATGTTCAACAAAATCATGGAGGAGATAAGGGTGTTGTCGATGGGCTCAACAACAATTCATCCAGATTCCCATGGAGATGGAATTCCATAACTATGTGAACAAGGTGATAGTATTGGTCAGACCCAAAAGACATAATGGTGTCTGCTCGAGGAAAATCCACGAGTAAGACAACATTACGAACATCGTTGGGTCTGATTTGATTTGAGAATAGCCCACACTCAAATCAAAGTTTTGGCAAGACAATAGCTCCAGCAACTGGTCTCGAGGATCAATTGATGAAGATATCATCTTTCTTCAACACACACAAAAAGATATCCCTTAAAATGAAGTAAGCCAGGCAATCTTTTATCTTCCAAATTTCCAAGTTGTTGTTTGGCTTAACCAACTAGCTTAGGGGTATCCAACATGGATTCTTGGAGAAAGGGTGGTTTACAGGAATAAACCAACTTGATCACATACTCAACATTGCGGTCAGGTGACGACCTGGTGATACTTCCGAGAAGATATTCAGAAAATCATGAACCACCGGTATGTCACTAAGCTCGAGAACAATCTTGCTTTTTAGGGCAAGACAATATGATCAAATGAGCGAGGGATTGAAAAAAAATCCTAACTCAACAACCGAAAGGGTGCACCGGAAATAGGGACTAGGTAGCACAATCAACCTTAGGGTGACGATTCAATAATCAACACGCCAAGAATGAGGTTATCGTCCATTTAACTACCAAGCAACGGAGTTGCTAGCGGTATTGATTTCACACACCACGATTCACTTGTCGGCATTCCGGTTACAATAACACGGAAAACCGAGGAATGAACAATGATGGCAAGAAGTATCACTGTACCAAGAGTTCATAGGATGGTGTGCAATTCCTATAATAATCCCGATATAAAAGATGGTAATACTCCAAGGTAGAATAGGACAAAAGCTGGGTTGGCATTTTGATCTGCAAGATACAGCTGCTTTGACCCAATCCTAGATATGGATGAGGTACTGGAGTTTGTTTCTCCTAGTCATTCCGGAATAGAATGGCTTGCCGGACCACAAGAGTAATAGGCATCGATGAGCTCGAGTGCACAACTACTCTTGACTATCAATTGATAGACGAGGGTCAGAGGACAACTAAGAGGGACAACTCAAGAACATATAACTTTCTGAGTTGTGGATGCATAGTTTAGTATGTCGAACCAAGTTCAACAGGTTTCCTCCAGATAACCCATGCAGAAAGGTAGAACTGGCAGAATCACAATTATGAATGGAGAACTCATCGAGGGCACTCCTGTTGTGATCTTTTGATCCAACAAACTTCTGCTATAAGTGGTTCATAGTATTTGGAAGAAGGAAATACCACGGACCTCGAGGACTAATGCAAAGGTTACTAATAACCTAAAGGAACTAGCAAACACTATCAACATGAAGTAAGTAGGGTGATCTCGGGTTCAGAAACCCAGAAGTAGAATACCTACTACTAATTGGCATCACGGGATGCTTTCGAGAAGAAAGGCCAGAATCATCACACTAGGACACAAATTATGGCTAGATTACTAGATGATCCCCTAAGACACCTAGGGTCATAGTAAGAACTCCAACATAAATGTCGAGGCAATAGAATACCTCAACTCAGCAATTAGTGTGATTAACCTGGCCCAAAGGAACATAAAAACCAGAGGAAAAGGATTTGCAAGTGCATCAGACTATTTAGAAACCTGGGATGACTCAGACAGCACAACAGCTGTAAATGCTCAGAAAAGGTTTGAGACATTCACAAGGATTTGCATAGTCACTTAACAACATCATATCAAGGTTCTGGTTCAACCGAGAACATACTAAAATAGTAGAAACTGAATTGAGGCTTGAAACCAGCAATCCTATAAGTCTATGAATTAGTAACATGTCATCCTGATAGATAGATGAGAAGGCCTAGTTCTTAAACCCCGTAGAAGAGAAGAGGATGACTCAGGTCAGAAGGACATGAGGTATAAGGAGTAAAAAGAGCCTTACGTTCCATCCCACAATCAATTCCCTTATATAACTAAAGAATTTCTAGACTCAACTTCGACCAGTTTGGCTTGGTAATCCTACACGCAGTCAGGCTCTGATACCAAAGCTGTCAGGACCCCGACTCAATGCCACATCGACCTAGCATTTAACACCTCATATCACTTTGCGGCCTCACGCACGGTATTCCCACAGGTGTCGCCTTATATTTGCCCGGGACTGTTTGCGTCTTTTGGCACACGTATATGATAGTGTCGCTAGCATCCATATGATAAGGAGCCCAGGCTGACATGGCTAGTCGTAAACCCAAAGTGGCACAAACTTACAGGGACATGCATCCATGACCCAACATCGAACGTGTCGGTCATCAGCGAGTGAACCCAGGCTGTAGCACCGGGCTAGCAGGACTCCGGTGAACCGGGCTGTAGCGGGCTAACAGGACTCCTGTATTCATCGTGTGACATTTCCCCGAAGGGACAGACACAGGAACAAAGAAGGACACATGCCGGCCAGCCTAAGTGTTCCGGAGCAGTAGCAAGCTACCATGGCTCAGTGGAAGCACTAGGAGACATTTCCCGGTAAGAGAGGCTACCAAGGATAAACAACTAGATAGTCAGATCCCACACATACCAAGCATTTCAATAACATACACACAATATGCTCGATATGTGCAAATACAACATGGCATCACAACATGACTCTATGACTCAAGTATTTATTCAATAGGCTCCGAGGAGCGAGATATTACAAACATGGGTCTCATGACCCAACATTCAGAGCATACAAGTCAAAACACAAGCGGAAGCTATCATGTCTGAGTACAGACATCTATAAATGAAAAAGGCTGAGAAGCCTGACTGTCTACCAGATCCTGCCGAGGGCACAAGATCGTAGCTGAGGTAACAAGCTAAACGTCGAAGTCCACGTGAAACTACTAGTGAGACTGAAGTCTCTCTGCAAAAACATAAAATAGGCAAACGTGAGTACAAATGTACCTAGCAAGACTTACATGAGAACTAACTACATATGCATCATTATCAACAAAGGAGATGATGGGGTTTAACTGCAGCAAGCCAGCTTTGACTCGGTGGCTATCCTGAACTACGACTGCAAGTAACTCTTTTGAGGTGGCGCACACGAGTCCACATATTCACCATATCAATACACCACTATGGATCCGCTCCCGTCTCCCTACGAGAACGCCATCCATAGATCTCACACTTATCTTGCGTATTTTAGAGTATCCACTTTCACTTGTCTATGAACTGTACAGGCAACCCAGAAGTCCTTTTCCGCGGACACGGCTATTCGAATAGAAGATGTTAACCCTGCAGGGGTGTACTTCTTCACACACGCTCTCACCACTTACCGCCATTTACACGACATGTACTCGGCAACCTTCAAGCGGAAGCCCAACATGGGTGTCGGCCACAGCCTACCTAAACACTCAAGTCTCTAGTCCAGGTTTATCGCCTATTCTGGTTCCATCCATGAGGAGATCCGGCCGGGGTTTTGCTCACAGCCCCAAACGATGTGTATAGGGTTCCGTGACACCAAACGGGCGCCCGGTATACCCGGCCACGTGCCTACCGCATCATAGCCCACCCCTCCGGTCAGCGCCGCCCACGCCCTCCAGCATACTTCAAACACCAGAAACTACTTGCAACTCCTGGACAGAGGACAAGAGTGATTAAGAAGCCGAGAGGGTCCATTGGTTTCGGCCCTAATGTGTGGTAGTAACTGTTTCATGGATCACAAACACAGAACTCAGTTCCTGAGGACGACTTCAATGAGACAACCCACCATGTACTCCTACATGGCCTCTCACCGCTACCTTTACCAAATCGTGTTCACACACTTAGCTCACACAAAGTAGGACATGTTCACACACCTCTGATTCATCCCCGATGAATCAGACCTGACTCAACTCTAAGCAATAGCAGGCATGACAAACAAACATGAATGAGTAGGCACAACAGGGCTCAAACAACTCCTACTCATGCTAGTGGGTTTCATCTATTTAGTGTGGCAATGACAGGTCATGCAGAGGATAAAGGGGTTCAGCTACCGTAGCAAGTAACAGATGAATCGTTGTTGTCCTAATGCATTAAAAGAGAGCAGGAGCGAGAGAGTGGGATTATATCGGAATGAACAAGGGGGTTTTGCTTGCCTGGCACTTCTGAAGATAGTATATCTCTTCATTGGTGTCATCGATCACATCGTCGGTATACGTCTTACTGAGAGGGGACAAGCACCAACAAACAAAGAAGAAGCACAATCAATGCAATGCACAATATGATGCATGATCATGACATGGTAATATGCTGTGGTTTGAGCTAATGCAACTAGCAGCAAGTTAAATGAAGTTGGTTTGAACCCTAGGTTCAAATTCAAACTCCACATGAGGCATTTCAAATGCCATTAATTCAATTTGTTGCATACAACAGATTTAAGTTTCTCAAACATGCATGAAAATGGTACAAATGGATAGATTGGATTTTTCTGATCATTTTTCATATATAAATCTTTGCATTTGGAGTTACAGATTAATTTCTATGAATTTTTGAAGTTTGCAAGATTTCCTGGAATTTCCTGTATAAGAATAAATCCAGAAAAGGATTTACTACGGCAGCATGACGTAGGTGTGACGTCAGCAGGTCAACTGGGTCGGCCAGGTCAAACCTGACCTATGGGACCCATACGTCAGTGTCTAGGCTAATTAACAGGGAGTGTTAGTGCTAATTTAATCCTAACTAAAAGTGTCAGTGGGGGCATGAGCCCACATGTCAGTGTTTAGTTAATTAACTAAATTAATTAGTGTTAACTAATCTAACACCTAAATAAACAGTGCCTGGCCCACACGTCAGTGAGCCAGAGCGGGTCAAAGTGTGGTCAAACCCGGGTCAAACTCGCCGGAGTTGACCCGCGGCTCATCGCCGGCGATGCTAGCGACGGCGGAGGGCGTCGGAAACGCTCCTCCGGCGACCAAATCGGCAACTGAGGGGCTCTACGCGTTGCTGGTGCTCTTTCGCATCCAACTGGACCGGAGTTAGCGGCAGGGGTGGCCAGAGTCAATCGCGGCATCGACCTCGGCGGCGGTCGAAGTGCGGGCGAGGTTGGGAATGGTGCTATGGGGCACGGCGGGGCGAACGGCTGGGTGCTACGGCCTCCTGGCGATGTGCTGAGCACGGTGACGCGCTCGGTTTCGAGCTTACGCGTCTGTGGCCACGACGGCGACATGGCCGGCGGAGCCGAGCTCTCGGGTCCGGCAGAAACAACGGCTAGAGCGGCCAAACGACATGGGAAGAAGAGGGGAACAGGTCAGCGGCTCACCGTGAGTCCAACGAGCGCGAGGGCGAGGCCGGGGACGCTCTGTTGGCGGCGAATCAAGCAACGGCAGCCGTCGGTGCAGAGGACGAAGATGGCGTCGAGGACGACATTGCGGGGCTTCCGGCAGGGCGTGTCTCGGTGGGGAGGAAGAGGGGGTCGAGGCGGAGCTTCTGAGCGCTTCGGCGAGGCGAGGCGATGGTTGTGGCCGCGGGAACGGCGAGCGGCGCGACGAGCTCCGCTCGCGCACGTGCAGGGAGAGAGCAGAGGAGGGGCAGAGCGTTCAGGAGAGAGTGAGAGGGGCCAGGGGGCTGCGTGGCGTCTCCAGGGGGTCGGGAAGCGGGCAGGGAGGCAGGAGGAGGTGGAAGCAGGAGGTGGCCGAGAGTGCGCGCACGGGCGACACGCCGGCGTCCTTCTGGCACAAGGAGGAGGGTGACTGGCACTGTGGGCCAGTGGGCCACACAGTGCTGGGCCAGCTGAGGCACCGGATGGGCTGCAGGTAAGCGCCAGTCAGTTTTCTCACTCTCTTTTAATTCTATTTTCTATTTTCTGTAATTGTTTTGGCTTTATTATAAATGCTAGAGCATTATTAAAAATCCTGAAAATATTTGTGGCACTGTTGAAATTATTTCCAACAGCCCTCAACTAGTTTCAGAATTATTAGAGCATTTAAAATATTTATAAGATTTAAATGCCCCAATTCAAATACAATATGAGTTAATTCAAAAATCCAGAAATGACCTATAAATATGTTCATCATTTTTTGCAGAGGTTTTCACCTTTATCAGAAATCATGAACATTTTCAAAGGCATTTTGGGTTTATTGAAAATGATTTTATTTGAGCCTATTTGAATTCATTTGGTGCTAGGGTTTAAACAATCCCCATTTCAGGTTTAACTGAAATTTAAACATGATGCAACACATGACTAGCTAGCTCAGAGCAAACCAGAAGCTAGGGATGTGACAA